>NC_055974.1:2527592-2532592 GCF_018492685.1 Alosa sapidissima | reverse complement strand
ACATTTCCTAGGACTACATTTTGGAACCTTGACACATTTGAGGTTCCTGAAGAGAGGTTCAGTCTTTCTCCCATAGCTGCCCTCTATATATTCTGTCTATCATTGCTTCCTAACACATCTGATTCAAATGATGGATTCTTTATGATATGAACTCAGTCAGGTATCAGATTAGGGAAAGATGGAAAAGATAGAGAGGAAGAGTTGCTTAAGGATGAGGACTCTTGGAATGATGCGGGGCTCCTCAGGCAATGGCCTTCATGAGCTTATGATCATTCATTGTGTGTAAGTCGATCCCTTTGGTGTGGTATCCCAGGTGTGGCCTTCTGTGGCATGCAGTTCAGGGAGCTTCTACATGTTGGTGTTAGAACCGCCGTTAGAACCGCCGTTAGAACGACAGTCTGAACCTGTCAACTCACTCTTTGTCTGCTAGCCTAAGCAGCTTACCATGCTGATGAAGATTTGAAGATGGATATTTATGAATTTGAAATGTCTGCTATCTCCATTGTCCACATTTCCCCTAGTAGGTCTTTGCATGTAGTCCTCTGACAGAGGTAATATATCAGTAAGTCTGTCACTTCTGCAGGCCAGCAGCTTCCTTCAAGTACACCACTAAGTATGTCCACCTACCTTCAGCACCAGACATGCTGTCATACTGAGCAGCTCATTAGGACAGCACATCTGAGTCCTCTTCACCGCTCAGCGGGACCTGTGAAAACAGTGCAGTTTACATGGGAGACACCTCCAGGTAAAGCTGCCTTAGAGCCCGTTTCAGAAGCTTTGCGCTGTTAGTTGAGTGAACGCAGTCATGGATGACACCCCTCAATAGCACACACACACACACACACACACACAAAAACACAGAACAGGAAGTCTGCCGGCACAGCTGCCAGCGAGCGAGCGGCAGGCCAGCTGCCTCCGACACACACCGCTGCCTGCTCTCCTCCTCCTCGCTCCAAAATAAACACTGAGCCCACGATCGCTGTCCAAATGCACCTCGTTCAGCCCTCCAATGGCTCTCCTCCTCCCCCTCTCTGTGACTTGCTCTCTCTCTTTCTGTCTCTCTGTCTCATCCTCTCTGATTCTCTCTCTGATTCTCCTTCTGTGTTTCTCTCACTCTCTCTCTGTTTCCCAGTTTTGCTCTCTCTCTCTTTTTCTCAGTCAGAAATACACAGGCTTTCTCTCATTCTCTTAACCCTGCCCCCCCCCCCTCTCTTTTGCTTTTCTTTGATTCACTGGCCTCACAGCACAGCATACTCAAAGTGTGTGTGTGTGTGTGTGTGTGAGAGAGAGAGAGAGAGAGAGACTCGAGCAGTATGTTGATTCACACCTGGCGTCTGTCTTACGTGTCTTGTCTCACGTCTCTCGTTTCTCGTCTCTCCGGTCCTGAGTCACCCAGGGATTTGGGCAGGAGGTGTCACCTGCATGGAGAGGTGTCAAAGCAACTCGCTCGCCCCTCTCAGCAAGGCAACAGCAGGTAGACGTGGCGCTCTGTTGTGCTTTTGTTGGCGCCCATAGGCTATATACAGTCTATGATTGGCGCCACTGCTCAAAAAGCTGTTTGTTTACACTTCACACTGCATTTCAGAGTGACAGTGCTGTGTCTCTGCAGCTATACAGTACAGTAAGGCCCATTGACCTTGCGAGCAGTCGGACTGGTCATTGCCTCTAGGTGAACGCTGCCCAGGTACCAATCTGCTTTTGGCAATGGCCAAAAATAGAGTGAGAGAGAGAGAGAGAGAGAGAGAGGCCTCGGGTGCTTCTGTGCCAGTCGATCTGCCCACTGCTGACTTTGATAGGCTTCCTGATCAGCCCTTGGCAGGAACTGACAAGATAAATAAAGGCTGTCTGGGATTACGTGTGTGTGTGTGTGAGAGAGAGAGAGAGACAGCGAGAGAGAGAGAGGGAGAGTGTGTGTTTGTCTGAGCATGTTTTTGTATCTGTGTGTGTGTGTGCACATGTATGTGCTTGAGTTTATGCAGGTGCAGTAGGCTTTGTTTATGGATGGGTTGTTTGAAAGTCTCGTCTGAATCTCAAACAGAGCGCCTGGTGCCATATGACCACTGGGACATCCAGTATTGTGTGAGTGGGCATGTGGCCACATTTGTGTTTGTAGTTTGTGTGAGAGAGACACCCTGTGCATTGGCATGTAATCTCACATTGTGTTTGTGCTTCTGTGCGTGCTGCCGACATGTTTGTCATGTCAGAGAGAGTGTGTGAGTCACACAACATGCTTTAATATCCTCCACAGTCCTTTGGCACATGCTTTCTTAATCACTAAATCACCATGGCCAGTTAATCAAGCCATTATGGATTCTGTGCTGGCAGCCTGAATATGTAATGTGCACAGAAGTGCGGTCAGTGGGACTATGTTGCTGCCAGTGGTGCAGTGAAGCAGTGACTGTGAGGGATTGTTCACTGCCATTAGGCAGGCTTTTCAAACGTGCAGACCAGAGGCTCTGGAAAAGGAACCACTGGCCCCCTGGACATGCTGGACCTTACTGATGTCAGTTGAGGGGTGGGAGGAAGGGCAGCACAATGTGCAAAACCACACGCCTTCATAAGAGACACAGAAATGCATGGGGACATTGGAATTCTATAGTACAAAATTGCATGTTTCTAGAGGCATTACTGGTAGAATAGTCAATTAAGTGTACACTGATGATACAAAAGACTAATAATTATCTGTAATGTAGGAAATCCCTCTCAAATAACGTTAAGTCCCAATTGAAATCGTATCAATATGACTGTATTCAGCTTTCACTTTCACCACACATTTAGTTAAGGCCAAACCCAGTTAAAATATGTTCATGCAAAGGGGACATTTGTTCAGTTTGTGGTTTTTACATTAGATATGTCCACAGCTTTTTCATGTGTCACCATTTCCATTGCCTGTGATTTACTGATGTAGCTTAAAGCACAGGGGTGATTTGTTTGTATTTGTTTTTGACATGTGTGGCCCATCTACATGCTACTCTCAATTTGTCTTTCTTTCTTTCTTTCTTTCTTTCTTTCTTTCTTTCTTTCTTTCTTTCTTTCTGTCTTTCTTTCTTTCTTTCACACACACAAAGACACACACACACACACACACACACACACATGCACATTGTCCCCGCTTTGATTTGGAGGGTTATTTTCAGTTCTCGGCACCTTTGCAGACGCCCACGCCTCTGTTTCTGGCTTGTCTGTTCTGTAGCAGAATCTCAGAAACAGAGTCAGGTCCTTTTTCTCTCTTTATCTCTCTTTCCCCCTCTCACTCATCCCCCTGCTGCTCATCCCTAGTGTTGGTCTCCATCTCTCTCCATCCCCACTCTCTCTCTCTCTCTCTCTCTCTCTCTCTCTCTTTCTCATCTCTTTCTCTCTTGTGCTATCTTTTCCGTCTTTTCTGTCCTCTTTGTTGCTCACTCTTTGATTTGCTATTGTCTCTCAGATTGCAGGTTTAATGGGAGTGATTCAAGAATTTAGAATAGCACATTCACTTTCTGCTGCCTTGGCAACACCATCTCATGAGCTCGCTATATATATATATATATATATATATATATATATATATATATATATAGAGAGAGAGAGAGAGAGAGAGAGAGAGAGAGAGAGAGAGAGAGAGAGAGAGAGAGAGAGAGAGAGAGAGAGAGAGAGAGAGAGAGAGAGAGAGAGAGAGAGATATGAGACGGTGAGCGAGACATAGATGGGGGTATTCTGTTATACATTCAGTGGGCAGAGAAAAGGGCTGGACTGACTCAGGTGCGTGCGTGCGTGTGTGTGTGGACACATTGCTGGCTCAATGGGCATTAATTGGGCTTTGCTGGGAACTCCTGTCTGAAAGGCATAACACGCTCTTTTACTCTCTCTTTCTATCTGTCTGTAATTCTCCCTATTCTCTCTCTCTCTCTTTTCATCCTCACTGTCTGTTGTGCTGTGAGTAGTCTGCTTTACACTCTCTTCCACATTGGGTTGAACTCTCATTTCACATTTCACCACATCCCACATTTTCTGACACTCTCTTTTTATCTTATTTTTTTTTTATCTTTTACAGCTTTCCTTCTCAACTGAAAGTCTGCCATTAGTTTTCTTTTTTAAGATGGTTACTTTATGAAAATATTATGTGGTACCATTATATACACTGTAGTTCCCTTTTTTCAAAACGAAACTTACTCGCAAACAGAAATACACACACACACACACACACACACACACACACATACATACACACACACACACACACACACACACACACACACATACACAAACCCTACTCTTTTTGGCAGATACTTTGTTTGTTATGCAAAGCCATAGCTCAGTTTGCGTCATTAGTTCTAAAAATCAGCCTATGTTTTTGCATCCCCATTGCTTTTGGGCCTTTTTTTTGAATGTGGGTGTCATATTTCATATTTGGGCCCCTCATTTGAATGTGGGTGTCATATATTTCAGACTAACCCACAAGGTACCTTGAAAAGGGGAATTTGGTTAGTTTCCTGAATTAAACGTTGAGCTTGGATCACTGAATCATTTAGTCGTTGAAAAACATCCTGTTTGTGTGTGGGAGGGCATGCATGTGTGGATGTATGGAATGTGCATGCTTGTAAATAAGTATAAGTATAAGTAAGTATATAAGTATATATACTTTTTTGATCCCGTGAGGGAAATTTGGTCTCTGCATTTAACCCAATCAGTGAATTAGTGAAACAGAAACAGCACACAGTGAACACACAGTGAGGTGAAGCACACACTAATCCCGGCGCAGTGAGCTGCCTGCTACAATGGCGGCGCTCGGGGAGCAGTGAGGGGTTAGGTGCCTTGCTCAAGGGCACTTCAGCCGCGGCCCACTGGTCGGGGCTCGATCCGGCAACCCTCCGGTTACAAGTACAGAGTGCTAACCAGTAGGCCACGGCTGCCCCAGATGTTGTGTGATGTGTGTGTTTATGTCCTTGTGTGAGTGTGTGTGTGTGTGTGTGTGTGTGTGTGTGTGTGTGTGTGTGTGTGTGTGTGTGTGTGTGTGTGGG
>NC_055974.1:2397592-2525092 GCF_018492685.1 Alosa sapidissima | reverse complement strand
TGGAGGAGAGTTAGTCTGATGACGTACTGCATCTTGCTGAAGTTTGATGTGGAAACATTAGGGGTCAAAAGCAAATGGCAAAACAATGACAAACTACAAATGATAAAAAGACCTTTCAATACCTAGTTCTTTTAGATGTGGGTGCAACCAAAATGTATACTTCTGTACTTCTCCTGTGTTGCCCCCTGTTATTGACTAGTGTGTCGCCTAGCACCAGGCTTGTGCAAAATTCCAGAATTGAATTGAAACTGGCTCTTAAATTCCAATTTAATTCTTGAATTTCACTTGCATTTCAATTGAGGTAGCAAACAGGAAGCAGAATTGCAATTTGAATTGTGCACAACCCTGCCTAGCACATCATTGGCCTTGCAGTGGAGTGATGAGGAGGTGGACTGATGGAGTGATGAGATGAAGAGAGAGAGAGAGAGAGAGAGTGATAAGAGAGATGGAGTGAGACAGATGATGGAGAGGAGTGGTGAACAGGGGGAGGGGTCAGCTTGATTGCATTGAAAATAGCTGCCCCCGTTTCCTGCAGCCTGACGGCATTCTCTGACTCTCGCCAGGGACTGGCATGAATTGGGCCAGCAGCTCGGTGTCCAAACACCTCGTTTCGATCTCCTCCTTCTCTCTTTTGTTACAAGCTGTTTTTAATATGTTAGATCTAAATTTGAAAGACACATTTGGCTCTGTGAGTGGGAGAGGTAAAGAGATAGACGGAGGAGACCCCAGGGCTCCAAAGGATTCAACTGTATTGTCATTGTGCAGAGTACAAGCACAGAGACAACCACATGCAGTTTGCGTCTAACCAGAAAAGTGCAGTCTGATAAACACAGTATGGTGTATGGTGGTGCATAAACAGTATAAGATATATAGTGCAGTGTAGACAATAGTATACAGTTAAGAAGGTGGAATGATTTACCGTAATATAAATAAACTATTAACAAACGTATCAAACTAACAAATGAACAAAAACAGTTCCAGCTGTGTGTGTGTGTGTGTGTGTGCGCGCGCATGCGTGTGTTTATATGTGTGTGTGTGTGTGTGTGTGTGTGTGTGTGTGTGTGTGTGTGTGTGTGTGCGCGTGCATGTGTGTGTGGCATATTCACTGATAATGAACCTGGTACACCATCTGTGAAGTTTGATGTCTGTGCTCCAATTATGAGAGTTTGATGCGACATCTGTTGCTAAGGTTCTTATAAGTGGGTAGCTAATGGATTAATGTTAAGTCATGAGTAGGTTGTTGCTGTTTTGACTTGATTTGTTTATGTTATAGATTTGTTGATGAGTTAATGGATCTGATTGTGGACAATAGGCTACTGGTAAACTGTATAGAGTGTAGTCCATAGCATGATGGTACATTAAGCGAAGTGGCCCATAGGGTCATATAATCCAGTCAAGGTAAAGAGGTCATTGGATTTACTCAACCATGTCCTGCAAGGCTTTACATTTGCTCTGTCACTGCACTTATTTGAATTAAATTCGAATTCTTTTATGTTCAAGTCAACTGATGCCTTAATTTCTCTGCTGGGAGAGATTGTGTCTATCCCTCCTCTCCCTCTGTCTTTCTCTCCATCTCACTCCATCTAGCGGCCTTTCTTTCTCTCCCCCTCATCTCTCTTTCCTGCTGACCGGAGTTCAGGCTTAGTGGTCATGTTAAGCGTGCTGTAATGGGCTTGTGTAATGGTAGGCGGACCTCAGAGAGAGCCACCGCTGACGACGACACAAGCAAAGCATCAAGTCAACACTTACCTCCCTTTAAATCCTGTTACATCAGAGATTAGGAGCTGAGGCCACAACCGCTCCGCCAGGGAGAGGCCTAGCAAGACAGACAAAGCCCCTGATTCTAAGGGCCTGTAAAAGCACATCTGAGTGGTCCGTCTGGGATTGCATCTTAAAGAGAGATGATTTCATTGGAGGGCTCGCAAAGAGTGGCTTTCATTTGCGGCAAATGCACCTGCAGGGAAAGGCCTAGCAAGACCAACAGGGGAGAGCCCCCCCTGGGCGGCATAAAGCCCCTAGTTTCATGGGCCTGTAATAACACATCTGACTTGTCCATCTGGGATTACATCTCAAAGAAAGCACATTTGATTGGAGGAAGTGTTTTTGTTGCAAAGAGTGAATCTCATTTGATCCAGGTAGCTAGGATTAGGAGTGAGTGAAACCGTTGCTAAGTGTGCTGCCATGTTTGATTGGCTTGGCTGGATTTGGGCGTGGTGTCCTAGAGGGCATCTACAGTAGTTGTAGAGATTTAGATGGCAGGGCTGCTCTATTACTTAAAGAGGCGGATCCCGAGTGCTGGAGAGCTCCGTGAGGAGCCATGATTAGAGGAAGGATTATGGATGCATCTTCAGTTCAATTGAACTTGACTATTAAGATTAGCAGTGCCAGTCTTGGACCGGGTCTTATTTCCCCAGGGAAAGGAACTCTCTCCTCCTCATCGTCTCTCTCTGTCTCTCTCTCCGTCCTCTGGCAGCCTGTCTCTCTCCTCTTTATCTCTCATTCTTTCATTTCTATATCTCTTTCTTATTATCCATGACTTTCTTCCTTTTTATCATCTTACTTGTTAATCTGGAAATAATACACAGAATTAACTCATACACGTGTATTTTGACTGGGCAACTTGCATTACATAGTTTTCAGTAAGGGGTGCCTCTTTTGCTTTGGATGCAATTTATTTATCTGTGTATGGACAGATCATGGATATGATTAGTAAGTGCAAAGAGTCAATGTACTTGTTAGTGTTTCTTATGTAAGGGATAATGTATAGAACGCCGGTCATTACTGGGAAAATAAGTCCCGAGAGGGCGAACCGGGCCCCGACGCGCAGCGGAGGGGTCTTGTTCCACCTTGAAGGGACTTGTTTTCCCAGTAATGACCGGCGTTCTATACATTATCCCGCTTATTACACGGCTACTTGCCAAAACGAAATAATAAACTCCCCACGATATGACTTTAACCTACATAGCCTAGCCTATTTGTTACCGTTCATCGTGACATTTGCTGAGAAACAAATAGTTTGCAACAACACACGCTGCTGAACTTGAATCAAACATTCTTTAGAACACAGCTGATCAACCGTCTGCTTTCACTTTTGAATGAAGTTCCAGTCCTTGCGTAGTGATATGGAAGATGTATCAGAAGCACAAAACCCGTTGCCATTGACAGCGGTAATTATATGTTTGCAGCGGTAATTACATGAATATATTTTACCGTAGAACTTTGGGAAATCCCATTCAAGTCAATGGAGCGTTCTACTAGCATTGTGAAGAGCCGTATAATAAGCAGAAATATTGTTGTGCTGAATTCTAAGAACAGAGAGTTCAAGTTAAATGTTGTTGTGCTGAGTTCTAAGAAGAGAGAGTACAAGTTAAGTGTGCACCCAGACAGACAGGAACTGCACCCTGTCTGTGTGTGTGTGTGGGTGAGATAAGAGTATGTCACAATGAAGTCGCTATGTCTTGCTTCCTATTTTCTGTGTGCATCTGTACAATAAAAGACACAGCTTTTGGGCTGCAGAGTCAGAGACTGATGGTGTGAGGAATTCTTCCTTACATTAGCAGGCTCTACTCTTGGTACCAGAGTTTGTGGGCAAAGCCATACTACGTGTTGTGGTTCTTGTATCTATATGTTGGGGTTACATTCCCTGACAGTTACCAACAATGTTAACAACAAACTCAGCTTCACTGCTGCAAACAAAGTTGGCTATATGTGGATAACTTGGCTATAGCAAAGTTGGCTATATGTGGCCTTGTGATAACAAAATCTTTACCTTTTGTTTAGTCCACTGAAAGTTATCCACATATCAAACTATTAAATATACACAGTTATGGAGGAATTGTTTTGGGGAAGCAGTTGCACTATATCCCACTTTTGCTGCCTTTAAGCCACTTAAATCCATAGCCTAGATAAGCATGGCCTACAACTTGACGTGATGGTGAAGCTAAATGCCCAAGAAATGTCACGTCATAAAAGTTGTAGGCCTACTAAACGCAAAAACTTAATGACAGCTTGTTCGTGGTGGTGTAGTGGTGCCTAATTGAAATGGGTTTGGCAAGGGGTATCTTATATTCGGCTATTACGTGTGGCACATTTACATGTATTGGGCTTTTAGCCTCTTTTAATTTATTTGATGAGGAACTGATAAAGACTGAGCAACAGAAAAGTCATAGTCGATACATAAATAGGCTATTAGCCTACTATTACTTTACTACTATTACTGTTATTATTATTTTTATTATTATTCGGATGAGGCAAAGGAATGTAAATCTGAGTCTGAAATGTTGGCTACAAACAGTCTATACTGCTGTAACTGCACTGCTGCTATTATTAATTGTTAACTTCCGGGAACTATTTGAGGCTTCCATTAACTGCCATTGTTGGAAAAAAATGGAACATTAGCGTCAATGGAGTTGTCGCAACTCTACCTTTATATGGCTCTGGTTCTGCCTAGTGGTTTTCAGCAAAACAAATTAATAATAATAATAATAATAATAATAATAATAATAATAATAATAATAATAATAATAATAATAATAATAATTGCTTGTGGAAACAGTCCAAGTGGTGCATCATAAAACTTATGAAAAATGGGGAAAGCATAACAAAGCACTTGGTCAAAATGACCCAAACCAACCATACCTGTAACCCAATATACCTTGTCAGAAAAGGGAAATTGAGGAGCAATAACTGAGCATATTGATGAAACAATCCACACTACGTACAGGGGTGAAAAAAAAACAATATTTGTATACAGTAACAATGGACCTTGGAGAGTCCACTACATTAGGATATAGCTGTAAACCTGTGCACTCAATAAAAGGTTATAGAGTCTGACTATTGGTTCGTCTCCTGTTGGAGCCACGGTCCCATCTTCAGTCCAAAGAGCAGGGAAGGACATGGGCAGACCTAAATGGATCCCTTCTAATCTTGTGGTATGAATGTTTGATAAATGGAATTAGAATAGCTCTCATTAATCACCGCTGAGTTGAGTGTTGCCGGGTAGATTGGAGTGAGAGGGTGAAGGTCGAGATGATGCATAGATGTTTAAATAGATGGAGAGATAACTGGATGGATAGATTGGAGAGTGAGAAAGGGATGTGAGGGTTGCGTAAAGAAACAGATGAGCAATAGATGTTCAGAGGGAGAGATGGATAGATAGATGTACATAGACACAAACCGAGAGACATGCAGATATCTCAGAGATGGACCAATCAGACAGAGAGGCAATGTCCGTGTAAAGGTGAGAGGTCAAGACGTCTGCCGTCCTCTGATCCCAGTACCACTCTGATCTCTCCGACGGCAGCGGTACAGTGAGCCGCCAGAGATCCAGTGGGATGCCCTGAGCGCTCGGTCAAAGGGCCAGTAGAGTCCACACTGGGACAAAACAAATCAAGTATGGATACAAAGAGACGGTGCACTTGGAAGTGTTTGTGATACTTTCAGAGCAAAACACAATGCAGGGGAGCTTTTTATATAAGAGACTTAAGCTCCTGATGTTTAGGAAGCTCCAGGAGCTCCATGTGCACCCAGTGTCAAAACAAACCCAGGATGAGCTTCATGAAATACTTACACGGTGAATATTTCACAACCAATCAGTGAGATCTACTGTACCACATATAAATAATTCACACGTTTCTTTCTTTTTACAATATGTAAAACCTAATTGAGACATGGAGGAATTGAAAGTGCATTCTACAATATTGAAGAGATTCTTGTTTTTTTTTTTTTCTACCTCTCTAGCTCTGTTACATCTACAGACACTGAT
This sequence comes from Alosa sapidissima, assembly GCF_018492685.1. Classification (NCBI taxonomy): domain Eukaryota; kingdom Metazoa; phylum Chordata; class Actinopteri; order Clupeiformes; family Clupeidae; genus Alosa; species Alosa sapidissima. The sequence goes on along the minus strand of NC_055974.1, from coordinate 2,519,328 downwards.
ACCTGAAAAACATCTCAGAACATCTCAGTCTCAGAACCACTTTAGAAAGAAGACTTACAAAGTTACACTACGAAGTGACAAATCGGCTAAAATGACCTCTGTGTGTTTATTCCAAACTGAGGTAGGAAAGGCAACTTCAACCACTGACAGGGAAATTTAAGCGGTCACCGAGCGGTCACTCAGCAACAGCAGGGCCCGGTCTGCCTCGACTCTTCAGCTGGCCTCTGCACTCACACACATGACAAGTTGGACATAAGATGCACAAAAAGGTGCACACGGACACACACACACACACACACACACACACACACTGTCCCCCGTCCCCCGGGAGTGTGACTTCAGTGCAGCCCCCCCCCCATGCCCACCCCCCGCCTGCTCCCCTCTGCAGGCTTCCACTGCAGTCGGTAATTATTGACTCTGCCTTCCACAAACGCGCTGTTATGAAGCACTCACGCTGTTTACACTCTCATCCTTGCGGGTTCAAATGAATTATGGATTCATTATTTCCTGCCCTCTGAGTGGCAGCGTTCTGGTCATTTGAGGTGGGGGGAAAAGCCACAGGAAAAAGTAAATGCATCGTGAGATGCATTATTCACTTCTGTGTTTCTGGTATCATGAATGCGCTAGACACCAACACAGGTTATGTGGTGGGATTTTGATATGGTTTTATCTGTTTATCCGTAGGTGTTTATCTATATACCTAATCTTGGTATTTAAAACTGTCTCACTGTTGTAACAAATGTGAGTCACTGTGTGAATTAGCAAGTGTTGTGCATGCACTAGCCTGACTCTGACCTACTGTTTCTCTGACCTAGGCTACTGTTTTTCTGCTTCTCTTTCTGCCGAACTCGTCCTCTCATGTTGTCATCTCTATTTTTCTGTAAACACCTAAAGTACAAGTAGTTTTAATCACGTATGGTCTATGCTCATTTTTCACATGGATCAGTTGCTGTTATGCTAAGGGAATATGATTCGACACTTTCTGATTGACTGCACATAGTACAGACTTGTGGTCTCTGTAAGAATGTAATGTAATACGATTCTTGTTCAACTTAACAGTGGCTTAGATGCACTTATCCCAGTTTACATGATGGATACTCGCATCCATCCATCCAGCTACAGCATCCCAGTTTCTCTTGGAGTACTCCAGCTAGCAGAAAGGGATTTCTCAAGACTTAGGGCTTATCTAGGGTTCTGAAATTGCGATGAAATAAAACTAAAACCCTGCTCCTACAGTAGGAGATGTTTGTTGTCCATGTAAAGGTAGTCAATCCCTATGCAGGGCTGTGGTTCCTGTTTGCTGTTGATAAGGTGCTCAGTGTGCTCTGTGGATCATGACACGGTTCCTCTTCTCTCTCCCTGTGCCCATAGACCACCAGAAGCTGGAGAGGGAGGCTCGCATCTGTCGCCTGCTGAAGCATCCCAACATCGGTAAGTCCAACTGTTGACCTCCCCCTTCATACGCAACCTACCGGTACTCCACTATTGTACCTCCCCCCTCCACACACACACACACACACACACACACACACACACACACACACACACACACACACACACACACACACACAATACAGACAGACCACAACCATGACTCTCTACTGTGTATCCAGATGTAAACAGATGGGCAGCCGTGGCCTACTGGTTAGCGCTTCGGACTTGTAACCGGAGGGTTGCCGGTTCGTACCGCGACCAGTAGGCACGGCTGAAGTGCCATTGAGCAAGGCACCTAACCCCTCACTGCTCCCCGAGCGTCGCTGTTGTTGCAGGCAGCTCACTGCGCCGGGATTAGTGTGTGCTTCACCTCACTGTGTGTTCACTGTGTGCTGAGTGTGTTTCACTAATTCATTGGGATAAATGCAGAGACCAAATTTCCCTCACGGGATCAAAAGAGTATACTTATACTTACTTAAACATATATACTTGACAGAAAAGAAAAAAGTAAAGAATCATCAAAGTTGCTAGATTATATCATCACCCTTTGACACTTGCACACGCCTCCAGACACGATACTAACAACTACCAACACACACACACACACACACACACACACACATACACACACACATACACAGACACAAAGAGAGAGACTAAACATAGCTTGTCTGGGAAATGGTGCTGCTCATAAACACATTCCCCACTGCTTTATCTATACAGCGGTCTGCACCGTATCATTTCACTGGGATGTCACAGTGGTAGCTCCCACATGTGTGCTCTGTGGGTTGTGCATGCAAAGGTCACTTGGCAGTTTTAATGCGGGGTGTGTCACCATACATGAACACCCTACAGCAGTACGGAACGCACTTGTGTCCATCACCATTGTGCACTGGCATTTCCCCATAGTGTTTTGTCAGAAGTTTTGTACTCCCAGAATGTGACACCCCAGGGAAGTTTGAGAGTAGCGTTGTCTAATATGTTATTGGATTCCTTATTGCTTGTATTAGAATCAATATTCTTATTCTTCTTATTCTTATTTACAGTATTTTTTTTTCAGTATCAGTATTGGTGTTCTCTCTGTTTCCAGTCTGTTTCACAGGCTCTGGCTGCCATGATCATTAAAACGGCAATGGTGTGTCTCACAACCGCCGTGCAAATTTAGCAGGCATCACTCACACACGTACACACACACGCACACACACACATACACACACACACACACACACGCACACACACACACCGCAGAGACGTCATCCCCACATTAAATAGACTTTTGAAAATACCCTGTGTTTGAAATGGCACAGAGCATGCCTGACAACAAAGCCCCTTGTTATTACAGATTTGCGATGGGGGTGTGAGGTGGAGGTTGGGGTTGGGGTAGTGGGGGTGAGAACAGAGGGAGGGCTGCTTCACCTCGCCACCCCCACGGCTGCTTAGCCACATTTTAGCAAAGGCTCATGGGTAAGCCTGGAGGTCGGTGGCAGACAAGCATGGGAGCGGGGGCCTGTAATTAACACCATTCTAATGACACGGCTTTACAATGAGGGAGGAGGAGGAGACACAGAGCGGGGGAAACCAGGCAGAAAGCACACAACAGCAGATCCTGAAACTCTACCAGACGACTGATGATGAGGCCAAGGTTGCTCTCCGTAGGTGCCATCTTTCCCCCCAAGCCTCACAGATTGACCAGTCTACTCGGCCTCCTGAGATATCTGGTGGGATTTATGGAGAAATGGATAGAATGATAGGTAGACAGACAAGCTGTTCAATTGGGGGGGGGGGGGGGGTTCCATAACCTAGCCACTGCCAATCAGCCACTGTGGATGATCAGATGAAACTGCAGGCTGTGTATGTGTGTGTGTGTGTGTGTGTGTGTTTGTGTTTGTGTGTGTGCCTTCCCCATTAAACGTTAGAGGAGGTAATGCAAATACAACTCCATCTTTTACTGGAGAGGGAGTATGTGTGTGTGTGTGTGGGGGGGGGGGTGTTGAAGGCCCTGCACAAGTGATTTACGGTGCGGTGCAGTAAAATGGTGTTTGTGGGCTCCTGGATCTATTTTACAGGCATGGAAAATAGCGGCTGGGCCATGTCCTCTCCTCCCCGCTTCACTCTCCATTTTTGGAGAGGATAAACACAGAATTGACGCCAGTGCAGCTAAAACCTCAAAGCCAGTTTTACATAAACACTCCGAGATCAGGCAAAAACATGCGGTCAGACATGCCTCAGTTTCCATGGTGCATCTCATGCACAGGTCAGTTGCCAAACCCATTTGAGCTCAGCTTTCATGACACACACACTCTCCTAGGGTATAGACAAGTAGCTTTCAAGATTATGTCAATTTCAGCCAGTGGTACACCCTGTCATTAAGATAAAAGTGAGGGTTCAACAACATGCCTGTCATAGTAATGATGTCTTTAGCCGTGTGTTGTTGACAACAGATGATTTGGGTGGCCACAGCTTTTTCCACCAAGGAGATGTTGTCTTTGAGACCCTGACTGTAAACATCACTAAGATGGGGGTGTATGTTGTCCCAAAGGGTAAAGAATCCCTCTCTTGTATGCCCCCCTCCCCCTGCTATCTCTGTACATCTCCATTTCTTTCCCCTCCAAAAGGGTCACGCCTTCTCATTCATCTCTGAGATTACTTGGGGAATTGTTTAGGCTGGTATATCATTGGTTTAACGAACACACACACACACACACACACACACACACACACACACACACACACGCGCATGCACACTCATAACCTCCTGTTCTCTCTCGCACTCTGACTCACTCATGCACACACACACACACACACACACACACACACACACACACACACACACACACACACACACACACACACACACACTTGCCTGAGTCCTCCAGGGTCTTAATGGCTGTTGCCATCTCTAGTGTGCGAGCTGCTGGCTGTCATCAGTCCAGAGTGCTCCTGCTGACACTGATTGTCACTCAGAACTGAGAGGAGAGACACAATGAAAGGGGAGCCCCCAGCCCCCTCCCGCCAGCCCCCTGCCTCCACCCCTCCCTCCACCTCCCCCTCCACCTCCCCCCACCTCCCCCTCCACCCCTCCCTCCACCTCCCCCTCCACCTCCCCCTCCACCCCTGCCTCCTGACTCTCAGATCAGTTCATACTGTATAGGGGTAGTGTAGTATAGTGTAGAGGGGCTTAATCATTCGGCTAAAGGAAAAGTCTGTGTGTTTCCATTTCCTCTATTATGCTAATTAAATATGGATACGCTCCCAATCAAGGGAGGAGTTGTGAACAGCTGTTTCCACTTGGGATTTCAATTTTTGAGCGTTCAAAATTCACATTATTACGCTTGATGGAAACATGGCTGGTATGTCTTCATGGGTAAATGGAAAGGACCATTAAGTCCTGTATTTCCCCCAGTGTGCTTGTCTGGACAAAAAAGAGAAAGAAAAAAAATACAAAAACATGAGTTTGATTCTGCATTGCCATATTCAGATTTAAAGCCAACTTCACCATCACGCGTTAGTCTCCTTCCAAAAGAGTAAGTTGCTTTTCACACTCTGTACTGTGCACGTAAACTCCACTGCAGCACCCATGCGGAGACATTACACCTCAGCCCTGTGGTAATACACTGGAACGCTCTGTTCTGGGCTCATGTCACGTTAGCTTTGACATGGCATCTCAAATGATGTGTGGAGGCTCCAAGAGACCCAGCGGCCCCTCTGAAAAGGATCATATCAGTAATGGAGTAGTCTTTCCCTCTTATATATTTGGAGAAGGGCTCAATCTCTCTCTTTCTTTCTTTCTTTCTTTCTCTCTCACTCACTCACTCACACACACACGAACACTCACACACACACACACACACACACACACACACACACACACACACACACACACACACACACACACACACACACACACACATACATACAGATATGGATGAGTCTGAAGATATTGCTAGAATGAAGAGCAATAGGTTAAACAGTCCACCAATGAGGGATCACAGAAGAAGAGTCAAGTGTGACCTCTTAGTGTTGGTGGCAGACGCTCATCAGTGGGCAATAGTGGATGAGAGGGGACGTAGAGCTGGATGATGAATAAAAACTCATCTCTGACATTTGCCAATGACCAGTTGCCATGAATCTATGGGTATGGGTTGCGATTCATTTGTGTGATTGGTTGATTTGTAAATAACACTCGTCTCTTCTCCCTCTCTTCTTCCCTTCTGCTCCTCTCCTTCGTCTCTCTGTCTTTTTTCTCAAGTGCGGCTTCATGACAGCATATCTGAAGAAGGATTCCACTACCTTGTCTTCGATTTGTAAGTAATGTTTGCTTTTATCACTTCAAAACACCAACACTCAATTTTATTGTTGTTATTGTTGTCATAGCATCGTGGATATTGTAGCACAGGGAAATTTCCCAGGCAAAAGAGCCCACAGGTAAAGAGTCACATCACATACCAGCACTGTTTTTAAAGTCTATCTAGTTGCCATTGACTACATTCAAGCTTGCCTAGAGAAATAACCATGGCTATTCTTGTACCAGGGAAGAATAATCTAGGGTTCTATGACTTGACTCCAGAGAAGAATTCAGTAAGAATCCACTGAAACGCTCACAAGGGTAATTTTTGAAAAGTCATTCCAGAGATCCATTGAGGATAATAGCCCTCTCACAGTTTCCAGCTGTTAAGAGAGTAACAATAAAACACCTTTGTCAGTTCTCAGTCTTTTTGGGGTGAGATGAGCATATGACATATAGTAGTGCAAGGTTTTTCCTCCGGGAGATAGAAGGGTCCTTTTCAACCAAGCAACTTGTCACTTTTCAGAAGCCATTGGTCTAACTCGAGGCAGCATAATCTTTCAAAGTAGTTGCCTATTACAGTCTTGTGTATGAAACAGTGTAGCTCAATAAAATGTCTTCTTAAAGGTCTCCAGTGAAGCTAAACTATTCCCGGTAGATTTGTGGAAGTAATCATTAGAACTGGTCACAATTTACTGCCTTGGATCAATGTATCTGTGGGCCAGTTCATTTACCCCCCAACAGGCCCAGAATTAATCGGTTACAGCAAAATGGGGATCTACGGCACACACTGGATCAGTGTCCACATTCCTTTGGGTAGCAGGTCATTATCAGAGCAAACGTGTCTGCAGTCTATGTGCTGTGTGCATTTGCTCATTTCCTATCTAAATTTAAGAATACAAGTTTGTCATACAAGTTTTGAAAATGTTTTATGATATAACAACATACAGTGACAAACATGGACATTCTAAAATGGATAGTTCTGGTCCTTGAGTATGATTGACTGAATCACGTTCAACGCCATTGTAAAACCTGTAAAACATTGACCACATTTCGTTCTACCTTGCCACCACACATTGATATACAAGTTAGAGTGGCATTGCTTGGCAACCATTCTGATAGTGGATATATATTTCATACCTAACAACCCCTTAGCTGTTCTGAAATCACTGGAACCTACAGCTTCTTGGTAGCCTGGATACCAGACTCTCGTGACTTCGCAGAGTAATGTACGGAAGTACGTAGACAGGCAGAGCCAGGCTAGCTTCTTGGGGCTTATTACAGTACTTGAATACAGTACTAAAATATGATCTACCGATATATGTTAGCAGGTTTTTTAATAACAGTTTCTGTGTGCAGAAAGACTTGTACATTTGACTTGTACAACTTGTTCCTTTTCTAAACGCTTCCTTTCCAGAGGTAGAAGAGATGGTCAGAGCTGAAAGCATGAGACCATTAGTGGTCTCTTTAATCTGCCGTATCTCTCCCCAAAGGATGGGATGTCTTCATCACCTTGCCACCCCTGTATTACTTGTTGACCTTTGAACTTTGGCAGCAGAGGTCTCTAATGGGATTTGCTGTGAGCTTCTTGTGACATCCATTATACAGAATCGTTACATTGATTCTATGCAGGTGTGTGTGTGTGTGTGTGTGTGTGTGTGTGTGTGTGTGTGTGTGTGTGTGTGTGTGTGTGCGTGTGCGTGTGTGCGTGTGCGTGCATGTGTGTGTGTTTACATAGCTCACTCATAAACATGAAATATGTACTGTATGGCTGGCCCATTACTGATGCATGGATCCAGCATCTCCAAGATACACACTATCCATCAATGCCTCCATCTGTGGACATACTGTACACACAGATCTCATCTAAGCCTGTTCTTCGAAGATATGCATTAAAAAAAAACAGTATGGAAATAAATGTAAGAAAGCCCAACAGCATATGTAGTACCTGCAGTTACACATCCTCTTCACAGCACCTTCACCTGCACCACCCTTCCCCCATAACGCTCCAAATGAGCTCTGAAATCCAAGGCAATGTTTGTGTTTAATATGACAGTGATGAGCTGAGTGGGCTCCATGCTAATTACGTTGCCACCGCCAGCAGCTGCAGCTGTCAGCGCGTTTCTACACGATGTTCTCGGCCGTTCATCTGTCTGTCTGTCTCAGAGGCGTCTCCTCTAAAGCATGAACTGTACTCTGTTGAGGGGTGGGGGACTAGCTGGTTACAAACATCTGTTTAACTGTCTACAGCCTACATTTGAATGCGTTTTGTTTATTTGTGTGTTTATAATTCACGCCATGTTTAATGACATGTAAGGATTTGATGGAAGGGACTAGCAGAAAAAAAAGATGGAAAATCAGAAAGAACAGAGTAGTTGGCCAAACAAAGTAAGAAAGAATTAAATGTTCTTGACTTGTGAAAAGGTCAAGAAAGTAACATAAATTATAGCATGCTGCACAGGTTCATACTGCATGAACATTTCTTCCTGCACTTATTGAATGTCAAAACCTCCTCCCATCACTCTCTGTGTTGAATGTGGAAGTGCCACAGTGGTCCAGGGGGAAATGAAAGGCAGGTGATATTTCTGTACTTTGTAATTGGGTGTACCTGGGCAGCCTGCCCATCAGATATGCACAACCTTTTTTTTCTCTCGGAAAAAGCCGGCTGCCGCCGACAGCCGAGTGGGAAGTTGTGAATATGCAACAGCGTGAGTCACAACTCTGTGAATAGTGACGGTTGGCCGAGTGCCGGGGGAAGAGAGTTGACAGACTGCCCTCTGGTCTAGTCTCTCTCATCATTTCATTTCTCTCTCTCTCTCTCTCTCTCTCTCTCTCTCTCTCTCTCTGTCAGTTGGCTTTTTATGGAAGGCCCAAAGGCGATTGCACTATGGTCATTTCATCACTTAAAGTGCTAACAATTCCTGGGCCTCTCTTATTCATGAAAGCCATCTTGGTCTGAGTGCTCGTGTGTGGGGGAAGCTGTGCACTTTCATATTGGCCAGCCTAACCTCCTTTTGCTTGATCTGCTTCCCAAACACCAAGCTTATTCTCAAAGGAGCACTGTGTTGCTAATTAACTGAGGGAGTGTAGCATGCACTCAATTAGCTAATCGATAAAACTCTGAACGATTTGCTGCCCTAAGACACGTACAAGATGAGGAAGGTTTAATCATCCGTTGGATTCCTCAGCGCCTCGAGCCGAACCATTGACTCCATATGACGTGACGGCATAACACCTGCTTGCTTGCCCTTGAATAGAAATTGCCAAATTGCCAAGCTCTCTATCCCGAGACTAATTCTTACAGGCTTCTCTTTGTCATCAAAGTAGAATGCATTTTCACATTGCTATCATCACACTCATTATAGTTGTAGTTTCTATACACTAGTTTCTACTCGTTTGATGTGGATTATCACGATTGCTTTTTCCAGAGGGTCATCTCCCTCACTGATTGTCCACCTTTCTCATTGCCAGCTCCCACCCTCCAATTGTGTTCCCATCCGTGTGACCCCTGAGTCTGAATGTCCACCCTTCGTGGCTGCTGCTATATCCTTTGCTACGTCGAAAATGTGCTATGGTGACGACTGATGGGATCACTGGCAGATGGTAGCAATGGTAACATTCAGCTCAGCAAGGTTGTGAAGTTCCAAGAGCTAAGCTAAATGCAATGGAGCCATATAGTATCATGTGTCATGTGTTATGGCTCATCAGGAAGTGGAGAGGATACACAGATGTTGTGCACAACATTTCATTCCTTGATCAGTTCAATTCTTTTAAACACAATACACTGTTCCTAGTTCCAGATAGAGTATGCTGTATCAAAGTCCTTTTAGGCAAGTCCCTCCCCTCTGCGGCCATATGCAGAAATGCACGTGCGCAAGGTTTCACCAATCTTGCTCCAGCGGCGAGATCACAACACATGATTGGCACGATGTATTCACATAGGAACTAGACATTCATTTTCTCGTATTTGAAACGTGGTTTACGAATGCCCAGAGCCGTTTATTGGGCGCTACGAATGTCTATCAAATGCGTCTGTACGTAGCTCATAACGGCTTCGGTGTGTCGTCATTGTCTTGCTGCCCTCCCTCCGTTCTGTGATTGGTCCCCTAGCTGAGGCGAAAATTTGCTCCATGGAATCCAGGCTGCCTAGCAGTGTGAATAAAATTGCGTGCGTAAGGCAGCATGGGAAAACCCAGGGTAGTAGACAACTGCAATATTGGCGTTATAAACTAAGCTCATGCATTTCTATGGAGGATGTTTTGAGTGCTGTGTCTCCTCGTTAGAAAGTCTCTGGCTGTATTGAGCCACCCTGTATTGTGCTGGTTCTGACTTGGCTAATGTCCAGTACTGGATTACCCGTCTGGAAGCTTCAAGTGTCTGAAACAGAACAGCACGAAGGCAGAGAGCAAGGCAGGGATGTGCCGTTAAAGGTCCATTACTTTTCACTTAGTTACAGATTTGAAGGTACATTAAATGGATGTAGGCTTTAATGGCTTTAAAACCACAATATACTTGAATACACCCTTTGGCTTTGCTTTCACATAAAGGCCAAGTTATTTTAAGTAAGAAATGGTTTAAAAGTATGTTTTTTTATAACCTGGCAAGCCAAATAAAACATTCCAAACAGTCACAAACAGTGATATTTGGATATCCTGTGATTTTGTTCTCATTCAAATGTGCTTTCCCTGCTGAAGTATTACTCCATTGGGCAGGTCCCTCAGAGGCCAGTGTGAGAAGGGCTGAATAAACAGCCATTAAATGGAGGAAATGAGCTCCACTACTGCAGAATCTGGACGCTGCCTTCACACTCCTCTGTCTTAGACCTTACTAAAGCCGTCTTCTTGGAGCTGGACATGTGTTTACCAAAACAAGGCCCTGCTGTAATGGCAGTAATCACCGACCTGTTCTGATTTGTTTAGCACACCCTGGGTTATCTGAGATCTGTGATTTCAGTCCAGCAGAAGTAGCCTATGCAAAGTGTGTAGTTTTAACAAGCTGGGGGAAAAGTTGATGAGTTTGGAAGAAGCGTATTCTGTGTAGAAAATAATCATGCTCAAATTCACATGAAGGGAAATGACATCATGGGCCCTAATTATCTATTAGTTAGTTATCTATTTGTAAATAATCTATTTGTTAATTGTGTACAAATAAGCAAGATCCTTACTTTGCAATTTCAGGGACACTGGGTGAAAAGGCTCTGAATCAGGGGATATACTGACCGGATATTTTTTATGACATGCAGCATATCAGGAGCATCTTTGATCATATCCTGAGTTTTTAAGAATCAGTGAAAATATTGATTTATTTTGACTCCTGATATGCCAATGAGATATCAGGGGTATGCATACCCAAATCACAAGTCACACACACCATTTCTGGATATCTTTGGGTAGGTCTCCACCCTTGGATAGGCTTAGGCTATCATATTAGATAGCCTAGGCCCAAGATCTGCCTAATTAAGTCACGCATGCCCTACGCCCAAAACGTACCATAAAACATCACTGATAGGCTATTTGCCATTTGATTTCTATCTAATTTCGGGACATTCAAAAATAGACTATTTACAGTGTAAAGACTACCTTTTTCAGGTCAAGGCTAGCCTACTTACCTAATTATTTTGGTTATGGTTCAATTTCAATGATATCTTTGAGATTTTATAGTTGCTATAGTCTGTAGGTCTAGCCTACTTTTTATGTATAATATGCATGAGATCTGTTGGAGGAATAAAGTCCACATTTTAAATTATCTGCTTTCCCCTTGTCCCCAATGCTGTCTGCCAAAACGAATTCGGTTCAGCTGGAGTTGCCACATAACAACAATACAAAGTTAAATTTAACAGTAGCCTAAACAATTTGAAGTAGGCCTACATTAAGAAGAATAGCAATAATAAACAACAATTCAATCAATAGCCTATAATGAAAATAAATACATACTATATACTACAAACCATAACACATAAGAAAGGCTTATTAAACTTGTTAAAGTTGAGCATACTATTTTAACATTACAAGCTTCCTTGTGGGCCAACGTAACAATGGATCAATCATGTTGTAACTTGTCTATAAAACGTGGGTGACTGATAAACCAATGTTGATTTAATTAAGGAACAAGGCTTCAAATGAAATTGACGTCAAACTATATGAGAACCAATAATGTTAATAATCAGAATAGTAGTAATAGCCCACTTGGCTACTATGTTTTGACACTTCTACAAAATCAGTTTGGTTAATGTAACTAAAATATGCAGGCCTAATAATTTCCACGATTTCTTATGCTTTGCCTCTCGATAAGCGCATGCGCACACACAGCATACCCATCCCCCACCCCTGACTGACTTTTCAACGAACTCCTTGCCACTGGTGGTGACTTCAACCGTCACTTTTCTGTCATGCATCTGACTGCAAGCTGTACAAACTCTGCTGTCATCATATCCAAGGTAAGAACTACAGTACTTTTGTATGCCAATTGAAAACTGGAATTAATTAGGAAAATACTGTTTTTAGCATTAATGTTAACCAAAACCGTTTGTTAACCGTCATGTTAGAATCAGCTAACGTTTGCTAGCTTGCGAGCTAACATCGCTAACGTTAGCTGCTAGCTGTTAATGTTAACTTTTCCAATAACTAACTTTACCATTGTGTGGAATATCTGGAATGGTAGTAATATCATATTCAACAATAAGTCTGTCTGAGATTTCGTTATGGATGTAAAGTTTTAGTTTGAATGAAATGGCCAAGGCTATCAGGCACGAGTAGGTTAGCTAACCTAGCTATAACTTCTAGAAGCTACATTTATAGTGGCTGCTAATGACTATGCAGGCTAACGTGAACAGGGGGTTGACGTACCTCAATATGATGCCGACAAGTGAAGGGATCTTTAGTTTGTGAAGGGTAACGTATAGTGTTATATTAAGCCATCCTTACACCAGAAGACTTGACCAGATTTGGGTAAGATTATTGAAAGATTGTAGTCTTTTGAGTAAAGCTTGAAAGCCAAATCTTGTCAAAGGTTTCTGATGTATGGGTAGTATTAGGCAAAATGTTTTTCATTTCATAGCTCTTATTTGGTTGTACCTGACTTGTGCCAAGGCATGTGTTTATTTAAGATGCATGTGAGGGCATTAGTGCTTCAGTGATAGTCTTTTCACGTTATGTGTAAGCTTATTTTGCAATTTATTCATCTTAATTTCCCTCTGTTCTCCGTTTGCAGGCAGTGAGTTGTGAGGACTGCTTCCCTGAGAACACTGAGTGCATTCTGGAATATTCCAAATGTGTGCCACTTCCATACAAAAGAAGTTTCAATCCCGCAAGAGAGTTCACTCACCAGGTAGAGACAGACAGACAGACACACACACGTAGAATAGCAAATAACATTATAATGTGTGTGCATGTATTTGTGTCTGTTGCTGTGTTTAATTTCTCCCCTTTTTTCATGTGTCTGTTTGTTGTTATGACTGTAGTGGGCTCCATCAACAGACCAGGGCAAAGTCGGTCTGTCCTGCTACTACTACATGCTACTTGACTATGTCTGGAAGCCATGGCTGCTGCCCTCAACATGCTGTAAGTGTTTGTGTGTTTTGAATGAGGGCTATGTCACTGTGCACACTCTAATTTGTTTGACAAATGTGCAATGTAATGTATTAATACAGGAACTAATCATTATTGTCGTTTTTAATAATAGTCTTGAATTTTGAAGTTTAGCCATGTTTACCATTATGTTGGTGGTAATGTAAATAATGTGTTGAATATATGCCAAACTGAGCATAATCATAATTTAGTTAAATCTTATTTTCTATTTACAGAAACTGAAACCCTCACAAATAAACTGATATCAATAATTAACATTGATGGTGATGGTGGCGAGGGTGCCTTCATAAGGTAATTATCATTTTTGTTTGAACACCTGATTGACTTACCAACTTATTTTTTAATGTTTGATTTTTATCTTAATCAACAATAACATAATGTATAGCAATTGCTGTTTTATTTTTTTAGGTGTCATCCAGCAAGTCCCAGCCTGGAGCCAGAGGCTGGCACTGCACGTCAGATGGGGGAGGATCTATGTTAGGCATCAGAAAGGTGGTTTAAGCACCTCTAAGAGCTTCTGCAGACAGTGTTGCAATTAGGTATGATACTTTTGGAAATTGATCTTAATGCCTTAATTAAAAAAATTAGGAAAAATCCAACCTTTAAGGACAGCAATTTTCTTTGTGAATGAATAATGTATCGTAAATAAATAAGTGTTCCTTATTTTTTTTATTAAGGCATTAAGATCAGATGATTTTTAAATGTATGTGTATGCTAAGGTTATGTAAACTTATGAGCACAACTGTAATACATATCTCCATTACTTCTAACTATTGCACCTGACGTCTAGGCTGCTATTGTGGGTTTGCTTTTATTTGTCACACAAGCTGAGTTAATTATATTAACGGACAGGGTCAATTGTAACATATACTTTCTTTCTCTTTTTACAGACACCTGACTTTTACTGCCAAAGGGACCATCAGAGCACCTCTCCCTACCATCTATACCAGAAGAGTACGGACAAGGGCCCAAAATGTTTTAAAGGACGTTGCAAGCCCAGACCATGAACTGTTTAAACCACTGTGGTCAAGCAGAAGTCTCTGTTCTCACTCGAGGCAGGTCATTGAGAGGGGGCGAGTGTCACTGCGAAAGCCCCCTACTGCAGGCGAGAAAGCCATGTTGATTTGAATATTGATTGATAAATACAATAAAGGCCATGTAACAAATTTTATTGCCTGTCGTACAGTATATTTTTCATGGTAAAGTAAAATAAGTCATTGGGATTTAGCAGGTGTAAGTAAATAATGTAATTAAGTGTATGTAAAATTAATGTGAAATATTATTTAAGTTAAAGATGCACAATAAGCTCAGTGATGGTTATGTACTATCTCACATTTAAAACCATTACATAAATCACCATATATAAATCACATTAATTTAAAAAATAAAGGCATAAAGCCTATTGAAAAGCAAATAAAGGCATGCACATAAATGCCTGCAAAATTAGCTGTGTCTGGCAGTATATGGGCTTTATATGCGTAGTCCCATGTTTGACATATCAGGGGGTATATGGGAACAAGAACAAGAGGTGTCCGGGGTCATATAAGTAGCTAATACTTGAAACATGGATCATATCAGGTGAGAATATGAAGTCTGGATATCTTGCATGTCGTCGCAGTCCCATTCAGGACTTTTGATATGCTCCTGATATGGCAATTGGCACTAAAATATCAGGAGCATATCAACCAATATATTTCCTGATATTACGCATATCAGGAAATATATCACTATGAATATTCCCTGATTCAGAGCCTTTTCACCCAGTGGGAGCTGTAGTTTATTGAAAATCTCTTCATTCAGAAATAGTCATATAATAATAATAATAATAATACATTTTATTTATTAAAGCGCATTTAATGACACCCAAGGTCACCTCACAAAGAAAAAGGTTGTTAAAATGAGTCATCTCAAAGTACTATACCTGCAATGCTCTAGTTTGTGCTCTTTGTTTTGCTATAGACTGTAAGTTCTGTACTGTTCTATATGTCCCATTGTTTGGGCCCATTAGAATGAACACAGTACTGTTCCAAATAATGCATGTTTAGCAAGGAGAAGAAAAAAATGGTACTATGAATCCTATCAAAAGCTGCACCAGCCTACCACATCTCTGTGTTAGTTTGACCTTTTTTTTTGGCGAGCACAGAGCCTGTCCTTGTGTAACGTCTCCCCCTCAGCACCGGTCCCTGAACGGCAAATTTAGACCACTAATTGCACTTGCTGCCCAGGTTTCCCGCCGCTCGGCAGAAGTTGAAGCCTGGAATTAAACTGTCTCATTTTCTCCTCCACATTTCCAGAGTCACTGGAGGGGAACTGTTTGAGGACATTGTGGCCAGAGAGTACTATAGCGAAGCAGATGCCAGGTCAGTGCTGTCCACACAAACACTTCACCCCACAGCAGAGGAACTCACATTCTGGTTCAGATTCAAAGTGTCTTTATTAGCTGTTTGGATACAGTGTTGCCAAACAAAGCTAGTGTAAAAAATTACATTAATTGATTACATTAATGATTAATATCAAAAGTACAGTAATGAAAAGTCTTCCTCTTTAATTTATGAATTTATATGGGTAATCATTGGTGTGTGTGGTGTTAATGACTTTAAGCATTTAATGCCCCATTAAGTTATTTTTGAGGATCCACATGTATTCACATTTCACTGTTTCTTATATTTGTAGTCTTGTTGCTTATTGTGTTTAGCTTGTGCCTCTTTCGCTTTTTTTATTGACTTCTCATGTCTGTTACAGTTTCAGTTTCTTTTGTTTCTATTGTCTGTTTCATCATACTTCTTGGGGACAATGTCAAACATTTGTCAATATGTTCTCTGATTGGACATTGCTCATATCCAATAAGGAAATACAAGGTCACTTCTCACACTTCTTCAGGCTGGAAATTCTTAAACTTATTACTGGAAGCTATTTCAATTGATATGCAAAAACATTATTCCCCAGAAATAAAAGAACAAAAGAGCTTCAACAAGTAAAGAAAAACACTTGCATATGACTGAAAAAGTTGATTTAACATAATAGCTGGGGGTCAGTTGATGTTGTTTTTGTCTTTTTATATACCTGTCTTGTTTTTGTTTTCTGTCTTGCGGCTGGAACTCCCTCTTCTCTCTCTCTCTATCTCTATCTCTCTCTCTTTCTCACGTTCACTTTCACTCTTTCTCACACACTCTCTCTCCCTCTCTCTCTCTTTCTCTCTCTCTCTCTCTGTCTCTCTCTCTCTCTCTCTCTCTCTCTCTCTCTCTCTCTCTCTCTTCCTTTCTCTCTTTTGTCTGTCTCTGGCCTTGTTTCTCCACAGTCACTGCATACAGCAGATTCTAGAAAGTGTAAATCATTGTCACCAAAATGGCATAGTACACAGAGACCTGAAGGTTAGTACGTGCACCAGGGCCGACATGTCAACATGTGGCTAGCCACATCTGGACAAAACAATTAACAACCGAGCACCCCCCCCACCCCCCACCTCCCTTAACCGCCCGCCCGCCTGACCTCCTTGCCTCCCTGTCATGGCGATTCACTGACCCTTGACCTCCGACTTGATACCACCACCCACCCACCCAAGAGCTACTAGTGCCCCTCCGCCGCCACCCAATCTAGGGAGGGGTGAGGCATGATCCGGTTCCTGGAGAGTTGATGGATGCATATAACCTGACTCACAATCCCCAACAATTCCCCAGGAGCCAAGGCCACATGCATGCAGTATCTCTCTTGAGTAGTGGCTCCCTGGTCTAGGGGGTGCAACGGTCAGGGGGTCAGGGAGGTGGTGCGGTGGGGGTGACCGGGCTGGAGTGGACGGTGGGTAGACAGAGCACCACCCCTCCCTCCACCTCATCCTCACTCTCCACTGCCCTCGTCCCCCCCGGTCTGTTGTGCCCAGGAGCCTGCAGAGTAAACACCACTTCTGTTTTGAGCCCCGGGGGAGAGGGCAGCGGCGTGCCTGGGGGATGCCACGGCAGCCAGGGCAGATGGTGGGGTGGCACAGGAGCCTCATCTCCCACTGGATTACAGCTTACTTTACCACAACACTAAACAATGACCATAAACAATGTGCTAATATTGTAAGAGTATCAATTAAAAAGGCATAATGTTTTTTGGCAATAGGATTATGTATGGATTTTCCCATGTATACTAAATTGGGACTAAATTGGGACTAAGATGGCCATCATCACCACCACTGCCAGTCTGCGGTCACACCAGCGGAGCGCTTTCTCTCTCTCTCTCTCGGGTCTCAATAAGCGCGCACAGACAGTGAGTGTGAGCTTGTCACTAACCCACACCCCCTGCTGTTTGCATGCAGTCATTGCATTCAGCAGATCCTAGAGGCCGTGCTCCACTGCCACCAGATGGGCGTGGTCCATCGCGACCTGAAGGTGAGTAGAGACGCTGGGGAGCCCAACAAAGCCCTTCCTCCTCCTCTTCCTCATTCCCCCCCCCCCTCTCTCTCTCCTGCTCTCTGTATCAACTTCTTTCTTCCCATTTACCAACCTTCCTTGTTTTATTTCTACCCCTTCCTTAAGGCCTCTCACACACATAACATGCAAGCTAGGGCTACTTTGGTCTTGAACTATAAGCTGTAGAATGAAGTAAGAGTAGGGGGCAGTCTACAGTCCTCTTGTTTAGCTTCAAAGGTCGACTTATTGATTAATTGACCGATCGACTCCCCTGATTTGGGTGCACACTGACGAGATTACTGTGAACAGCAATTGTTTTACAACTGGATGTGTTTATTTCATTCGGCAGTAAAAGACTGAAGACTGAAATGTTAAAGTGGGCTTTGCACCTTTAAGACGCCAACTCCCCATGCCTTTGCCAGTTGGCTCTGAGATAATGAGTGTGGCCAGTTTTGGCCATCAGACTGTGAAGGTAAAACTTTGTTTAGCTGTGCTGGGGAAATGAAGCAGAGCTGGAACAAAGAGATGTTGACCGACCCCGAAACACACTCAACAGAAGAAAGAATCCTTAGAAAAAGAATAGAAGAGAAATAGCATGTGAGGCTCGATTACTTTCTCCGAGATATCAGTTATCATGGCAAGGTAACTCACAGCATTTAAAACTGAGTACATGCACACACTGTGCACATTCCCTGAGAATATATTTTTAGTTCTTTTATGATACTATTTTATCAGAATCTTTTAACATATCATTTCTGACCGTCTAAAACATAGGTTCTCAAAGTGCGGCCCGGGGGCCAATGGCGGCCCGCGGAAACATTTCTGGCGGCCCACGATAACATCTGATAACATCTGTAAAACTGTACAACTGTACCGTGTGCTTTGAAAAGAATGAATCTCCATTTAGTGGTGTTTCGTGGCCGTCAGGTTTTCCTGTGGTGCTTTGGTAGCTGGAATTGGCCCTGAATAAGGCCTATGCTGATAAGAAGCAAGGCACACTGAGACTGTTTGTTCTAAATAGGTTTGTACTTGAATTTGGACTACAACCAGAACTGTTATATCCCAAATTTGTCTGTTAGAGGGTAGAGAACCCCAGGGATTGTGTGTGCATTGCAATTTTTCTTAAGATTTCCACAAGTTTTGCCAGGTTTAGCCTCAGTTATGAATTAAAATGTGTTTAATGCAATAAATATAAACTGTAGAGATGCAATCTGGTCATTAAAATCATTACAAATGGCATTTTTTTCCAGGTTTTTTTTTTCTTTTTCTCCCCCCGCCCCTTTGGTGGCCCTCAGTTCAATGTTGGGTTCCTGAATTGGCCCTCACTAATCAAAACTTTGAGAACCCCTGGTCTAAAAGGTGTTCACTTGCATAAATCTAGCCTATATGTGCCTTATCAAATCCTTTTATGATAACGCTTAATGTCATTTAGAGGATTTCAAGATAGACACGTCATTACCGTGCACACCAGTCAAAAGCTTGCCGCGGGCAAGGCGAGCAGCGCGGCTCTCATTTGCCAATCAAATGAGGCAGGTGCAGCCGATAGCTCTGTTTCAGTGCTGACATAATGAACCCCCATGTTTGCATACTGAAAGCCTCTGTCTCTGGTCATTGGTTCAGACTCCTCCGTTGCCATGTCGACACACACACACACACACACACACACAGAGAGAGAGAGATGCACATAGAACATGCACAACAAAACAAATGTGGGTTAAAATGGCCAGCACATGAAAGGAGAGGCCCCATGGAAGCTTCATTTGAGATTTTGTGTGTCACTGATCATCTCTGACTAAGAGATAGAGAAAGAATCAATGCACACATACACAAACAGACACAAACTTACATACACACACACACACACACACTTCAGATTGCAAGACACACATTTTTCATCAATTTTCAATGCAGCCATAATTAGATATCACCATAAACCATAGTTAACATATGAATAGCACCGTTATGAACCTAAATGAAATGCAAAAATATGAGTCATTATGACCGCCGCGCAGCGAAGCGGCGGTCATATAGGTTTAATCAGATTTTTTCCGTCAATGATTCCGGGACACTGAAGGACCGGGGTACACGAAACTTGGTGGGCATGTAACCCCACATGGATAGCATGGAACCATCGTTTTTCGTTTTGATCTGTAGCCCCCCAGCTGGACTGGACCCCCGAAAGGAGGGTAGGGCAGATACAGTTTTCTGTGAATATCTCGAGAACCGTAGGGTTTAGGAGGACCATTTTTTTTTGTATGTTGATCTCAAGGGGCCATGTCAACCCATTCCATAACCACTCATTTCATGTATAGCGCCACCTAGTTAAACACAAAAAAGTAAAAATGAGGTGTTGTAATCGCAGGTATCTGTGACCTAACATAGTCAAAACTGCACGAAATTGGAAGTGTAGGATCATTATGACACCCTCTGTATGCACGCCAAGTTTCGTGGAATTCCGTTTATGGGGGGCCACACAATAAATTAATTTATGTTACTATACACCAACTGGCCTTTAGGTGGCCGGAGACAGTTTTCTGTGAATATCTCGAGAACCGTAGGGCCTAGGAGGTCCACCTTTTTTATGTATGTTGGTCTTAAGGGGGCATGTCAACCCATCCCATTACCACTTATTTCATGTATAGCGCCACCTAGTTAAAAATGAAAAAGCAAAAAAATTAGGTGTTTTCTTCACAATATCTCTGGCTGACATGGTAAAAACTGCACGAAATTAAAAGTGTAGGATCATTATGACACCCTCCGAATGCATGCGAAGTCTTGTGTACTTTCGTTCATGGGGGGCCTTACAATAAAATAATTTATGTGTACATTTAGTGATGTACACCAATAAGGATTCCCGGGACAATGAAAGACCGGGGTACACAAAACTTGGTGGGCATGTATCCCCACATGGATAGCATGGAACCATCATTTTTCGTTTTGATCTGTAGCCCCCCCCCCCCCCCCCGCTGGACTGGACCCCCTGAAAGGAGGGTAGGGCAGACACAGTTCTCTGTGAATATCTTGAGAAATGTAGGGCCTAGGACAGGGGTGGGCTAACTGCGGCCCGCGGGCCGGATTCGGCCCGCCAAGCACTTTCATCCGGCCCGCCGAGCATTTCATTATGTCAATGTCAAAACATCATGTTAAATAGAGATAACATCATGTTAAACTAAGTTAACTCTTAGTTATCTCCTTTGCAGCAGATCTAACGTGAACATTATGCGATCCATTTAATTGGGAACGCGTCTGCACTCACGAGAGGGAGAGAGAGCCGCAGGTTCCAGCTGGCTTGTCATTGTTGATAATTGATATCTCCTTCTTATAAGAAAGTTTTAAAAGAAAATCATGAAGGCAACAGTAGTTCCCACTACTGACCATTTAAAAACTGTGAGAGGGCCCAGCTGTAGGTACAGCACTAGCCATAGCGGAGCAGGCAGAAGATCATTGAGAAATAAACGTGAATTAAAGCGACTGTCTTAAAGCGACAGTGCACAATTTATATATTTGTTAAACAGCATAAAATTAGCAGCATTTTTAAGCAATTCATATTGTAAAACAAATACGTTTCATACTAAATTATAGGCTATAAAAAATGTATTTTTTTTATGTGTGTGTCGTGTGGGGGGGGGGGGGGGGTTGTTGTGCGGCCCGCCGGCCAGTTTTCAAAACCCAATGTGGCCCTTGAGCCAAAAGGTTTGCCCACCCCTGGCCTAGGATGACCAATTTTTTCCGTATTTTTGCCTCCAGGGGTCATGTTAACCCATTTCATGTGCACACATGTGCACAAACAGATACACACGCATACACATACATTCACAGTAATCATATGTATGACACATACTCACACAGTAGACATATATACGCATGCATGCACATGCACACACACAGGCACATAAACAGGCAAACACACAAGCACATGCACATGCACGCACACACACACACCCACACCCACATAAACATAAACATGTACACGCACACATGCACACAATTCAAGAATTTCTCAGAATTATGAACAGGCAAGATGGGGGTGGGGTTGTATAAAATGTATATTACATGTGAAATCTTTGAACTAATCATGTTTTGGTACTTGTTGTCTAGCAGATACCAGTGAGAATTGAGTGTGCATAATGCAATTCAGTGAGACAGTTAGAATCATATATGCCTTTCAGCGTGACTTATTTTTGTGGAAAACATGTGCTGGACTGGGCGGCGGTCATATTTTGTACCGCTCTGCGGTACATCTAGTTGCATTGGTTTCTGTCTTTTTTAGCTTATTTAATCACCTCATTCCTTCAGCGTGCCCCAACCTCCTGTTTACTCTCCTCCTCCCCTCTCTCATGGTCCTTTCTCTACTCCACTTCTCTTGTCCAGTGATGCCTCTCTCTCCCCCCCAGCATATCTACTGATCCGGTGGCTATTTGACTTTAAGGCGGACACATTGTCCTGAATGGCTTCATGGCTTATGAAGTTTTCTTCTTTCAAATGACTGATGTCACATCGAGCCAGAGGCTAAATTCTTAGGGGTCAGAGGGAACGGAATGAGAATCTGAGAGAGAGAGAGAGAGAGAGAGAGAGAGAGAGAGAGAGAGAGAGATGTGCATGTGAGTGAGCAAAAAGTATGTACTGTATGTGTATGAGAGAGAGAGGATGATGAAGCTTGATTGAGAGATTCATAGTTTGTTGTCCACCCAGGGTAATTACTTTATATATCCCACAGAATGTGATTTAATCGCAACTGAATGTAAATCCTGCTAATGTCAGTGTAAGGCAAGTGAGTGTAAATCCTGCTAATGTTTAATGACAGTGTAAGGCAAGGCAAGTGAGTGTAAATCCTGCTAATGTTTAATGACCGTGTAAGGCAAGGCAAGTGAGTGTAAATCCTGCTAATGTTTAATGACAGTGTAAGGCAAGGCAAGGCAAGTGAGTGTAAATCCTGCTAATGTTTAATGACAGTGTAAAGCAAGGCAAATGCAAGGCAAGTGAGTGTAAATCCTGCTAATGTTTATTGACAGTGTAAGGCAATGCAATGCAAGGCAATGCAAGTGAGTGGACGAGTATCCAGCTTGTGTTCTCTGTTGTTTAGAAGAAACCACTTCTTAAATCTCTAAGTACTGCTGCGGACCATTAGGCACCATGAGCATATTGTTATTGCACTTTCACTTACAATAACGATTTACAGGTGGTGTTGGGAAAGAGGAGTGTTGTGTGAACAGGTAGCTACTGAAATAAGGACATATTTTGACATAAATTCAGTGTAAGAGAAAAACAAGGCTGTAGGAATGTGGCATGGCAGCTTTGTAGAGAGGATGAGGGATTACTCATCTCTTATTCCTGTCTTGTTCTGACATGTTTGTCCCTGTAAAAAATGTCAGGAATGATTTGAAAAGGGCATACGGTTGATAATTCCATGCAGATCCAGTGTTGAGGATTTGTTACTGTGAGGGACATCTGGCTGCTAGAAGCTCTTCTCCCTTCAGGTGTTTTGTTTTTTTAGTTCAGTTTTTTTTTGTCTAGAACTTGGCTGCTTTGCCTATTGTGGTTTTGATTGGACTCATTATTATTTGTTTCACTCGTTCGTGCAAGTGTTGTTTAGATTTGGACCTCTATTGTGTGGAGCTCTGTCATTATTATTCTTTCAATCCACTGCTACATTTTGTCAGGGTAGTGTCTTGTTTCTTTTCTCTTTCTTTCTTTCTTTCTTTCTTTCTTTCTTTCTTTCTTTCTTTACTTCTTTCTTTCTTACTCCCCCTCCTCTGTGTCTCTATATTTAACTGCACAGTTGCTATACTTCCTTTTTTTTCTCTCTCTCTCTGTCCCTTATAAATCAAAGCTTCAGTTGGAAAATACGTGTGTGGGAGGCAAGCGATGTGTCGACGGGCGCCCTGCCGTAACATAATAAAAAGCTCAGTTTTGCGGGGATGGGGATGTGGGGGGGTGGTGCGGGTGGTAGGGGGTTGTGTTGCTGGGTGAGGGATTGGGGGTTGGTGGATGCACTGGCATTGGCTGCATGGCAACGATTCCTGGCACACTCTTCCCCCATAGCATGTTAGCCCTCTGAACTGCACGGATTGCAATTTGAATGCCCTACTAACTGCACTGTGAAAAATCGGTCACCGTAGGGGTATATTCACTGAGGGCCACTGGGAAGACAGTCACATTGTTTGTTGTTGTAATACTCAGTTTAATTTGCACAGGCTTTATTTCAAAACCCTGCTCGCTGTATCCATGGCACATTTAAGAAAGTGCAGAACGACACTGCCTTGCCATAAGCACAGTTTTGCATTTTTCTTACATGGATTGCTTCATCAGGGTTTTGCAGTAACTCTATGGATTATTCTCAGTATTAAACATGATTGACATGTATGAGATATGTAAACCATGCACTCTTTAAATACACCCCTGTGACCTCTTTATCATGTAATGTGCCTTGCTGTTCCCTGACAGCCATAGTATAACAGACTACAAATGACCCTGTTTTTAACACTGCAAACATGCACTGATCTGTATTTGTCACATGTCTAAAGAGGTCTCCTTAGTGTATTTTCCAGTATACACAACTTCATTAATAACAGAGCATTATTTCCTTATTTTGTCTATTTTGTTGCATAACGAGTCTTTAGATATCAACAAATACAGATTTCCTTATCCAGAATCCTCCTGGTCTCTTTCAAAGCCTCAAAGAGAGGTTATGCACAGATCTCTCTTAGTCAAACATAACAATGAAATTTATTCTACATGTTGTTATTACTTCAAGTTGGTTGGTTGGCTTTCCCTGAGATGTTTTAAAGTAGTTAAACCAGACTGTGCATAACCTTGGAGCTTGTAGTGATCCAACTCTGTTTAAACACTGTTACATTTTGGTTTCACACAAGTGATAATTATAATTCTTCTAAATGTTATTAAATAGAACAGTGAACATTAATGTGGTATGATACAAAGTGATTGCACAGATAATTTCACAGCCAGTCACACAGATATGTATAGCATAGTGGCAGAGCAGACTTATTGTGGCAGAGCTTCATTTAAAGCCTCCTGTCTCCTGTTTCTGGCTGCACAGCCAGAGAATCTCCTCCTGGCCAGCAAACTGAAGGGTGCCGCGGTGAAGCTGGCGGATTTCGGCCTTGCCATCGAGGTGCAGGGGGATCAGCAGGCATGGTTTGGTAAGTCTCCTCGCCCGGTCTGCCAGTCTATCAGTCTCCTAGTCAACTTGTTGAACAAAACAAATGATGAATGGATTTATTATTACTTACTTTTCATTTAGACGTGACTCATATTTTTCATTTAGACGAGACTCATAACATGTTGTGTTTGCGCAATATGAAACTGGATTTCAATGGCTTTATGGGGCTGGAAAAAAAAAAGAATTGATGATAGGATTCAGCACACTATCAGGTGTACCGTGGCAAGGTATCTGACGCCGTACTTTCCGTAGTCTACATGGAATTGAAGGAATAATTATGATAATCCTCTGTGGTCCTGGTCACCTATGGGGCATTTTTCTCTCTGTCTTTTGCGCTCCAGCACCCAGACAATGAGTTTGTGTGCCTGCGGTCAGGACAGAACCAACTGGTTATTTTAGAATTAGGCTGCATCCCTGCGAAAAAGAAGACACGCGTAATTTCCCTCAGGAGGGATTTTGGGGCCAATCTTTTTTTTTTTTTTTTTTGTTAAGAGCGCTTTAATCGCAGATCGTGATTCTCTGCTCCAGACTTGCCTGTCGGTTCGTTTGAGCAGATTTTCACATTCTTCTCCTAATTCAAGCCATTACAGTTATTCTTAATTCTGACTTAAGGGCAACTGCAGGGTTCCTTCACTTGTTAGCAGGGAAAATAACTATTTTGTGACCGTAATACCAAGCATACGAGTTCAGTATGACTGTGTTTCTTTAGGTCTCTGTTCCTTTTTTGAAGCGGTTGAGTAAAGGTGTCTCTCTATATTACATTACATTAGATTACATTTCAATGTTTGTAATTTAGCTGACGCTCTTATCGAGAGTGACTTATAGTGAACTAACTACAGAGACAGTCCCCTGGTGTAACTTGGGGCTTAAATGCCTTGCTCAGGACCACAATGATGTTGGCAGCCCCTGTCACAGTCTCTGACTGACTTGACACTGAGAGTAACATCAAACAGTCCAGTGTGACCCTGCTGTGCCTCTTCAAGATGTCTGTTCATTTCTGACGTGGTTAAGTGAACATCTTTTTATCGTGTCTTTGCTACAGGTTTTGCTGGGACTCCCGGGTACCTGTCACCTGAGGTCCTGAGGAAAGACCCCTACGGGAAGCCAGTGGACATGTGGGCCTGTGGTACGTACTGATCAGTCCACACAGTCATGCACATCACACTGCTCAGTCCACACAGTCATGCACCTCACACTGCTCAGTCCACGACGTCATGCACATCACACTGCTCAGTCCACACCATCATGCACATCACACTGATCAGTCCACAACATCACGCACATCACACTGGTCTGTTGTTTCTGTTTTATTTTAATGATAGACGTAGTTCATTAACAGTAATAAAAGGTCAATACAACAACACACATTTGCACAAAATAATAAGCATTGTGTTCATGGAAAAGGCCACTACCTAAAGTGGACTAAGACCCGATGACTTGCTCTCGGCCTGTCCAGTGCATATATCAGTGTGTCTTATGTTGGTCATAATTCTCTGTGTCTGTTTCTTTCACACCCACACTGCCCATCCACGTTGGCACCAGGCCAAGAGCTCTCACCCAGCCGCCCACCCACCCCCCATCTACATCATTAACTTCAGAATGTGACAAATGATGTAATTATGATGTGAAATGAATCATAAGCATGCTCCTCTACTGATGCCATTACTCACACTTGCTTTGTGCCATGGTGTTTCTCTTGAAGTCAGAATAAGATTTTAAAACATGGGAATCACTCTTCCTGCGGTGCATGTGAGCATGAGTATATAGGTGTGTGCATAATGGATTTGTATTGATAAATGTATTTGTATTGATGCGCGTGTGTGGTGTATTTTGTCAGTACTCTACATTCATCACACTATAGCAGAATGTTTATATATATGTGTTACCAATGGGCAATACCATGTGTAGTAATACAATATGACCCTTCTGACCCTTTCAACTACGACGAGCCTCCTCCACTGTTGCTGTTGTCCAGGCCCATGTCTAGAGTGGCTGCTCTCTCAGTGCACCTGTTGAGGGACAAGGGCTTTTATTTAACTGTAGAACAAAGGGTCCATTTGTGCACATCTCTGCCTCTCCTCCTTGAGCCGTAGCAGCACAGCTGTGATGGCAGCAGCGTTTCCTGTACGGATAATTGTCCTCCTCATTCAGGTGACGACAGCAGGACAAGAGAACCAAAGACATTTGAGGGAGCGGAGAAAAGATCAGAGGGTCTTGAGTTTAGACAATATGGCCTGACCATATAACACTATGTTTGTCACAAAAACACACCAATTAGTCATATGGGTTGCACCTATGTTAGATTAGGTCTGCAGAGAGTGTTTTATCAAAGAGAGTAACATGATTGGAGCATGCAAGTACCAAGCCCTTTTCATTATGTGGCTAATGAAGTTTAAACAAGGAGCCTTTTCAAGAACAATGACATTTGTATAACCTTGGAGGGCATTCAGATGTCCTCATATCCATATTTGAAGTGTCTGTCTTCTGAGTGGGTACGCTTACAGCATCTTTAAACAGTAGACATCAGAGAAAGCAAGTAAGCTTGTCATGGGCCCTTGTTCACATCATTTGTCACCGTTTTACAGAACTGTTTTACATTCTGTAGTGTACTATATGAGCTATTTTTCACTTACAAAAATAATAATTTAGAATGTAAACACAGACGGCTATCAGAAATATACAATGCTGCAGGTCTTACCTGAACACCATCTTGTTTAAACAGTTGCATCAATAATCAGTCTCTCTCTCTCTCTTTCTCTCTCTTTCTTTTTCTCTTTATCTCTCTCTCTCTCTCTCTCTCTCTCTCTGTCTCTCTCTGTGCCAACCCCAGGTGTTATCCTCTATATCCTGCTGGTGGGCTATCCTCCTTTCTGGGACGAGGACCAACACAGACTCTACCAGCAGATCAAGGCTGGGGCCTACGACGTGAGTCATGAGGACGCTATCTCTGAAGCACACACACGTCTCTCTGCTGCTCACTTTTCATTTCTCTCTATCTAACTAACTCTCTTTAACACACACACAGACACACTTCTCTCTCGCTCTGTCAATCAGTCTCTATTACAAACACACACACACATACACACACACACACACACACACACACACACATACACACACACACTCACTCTAAAACATTCTACGTATTATGCATACTGTGCATGCATATTGTGAGCCAAGTTTCTTGAGGAAGTCACCTTATAAAGTTCTAGACCAAGGACACTCCAGACATTTTGTGACCCTAAGCAGTGAAGACAGAGGGAGCGAGTGAGAAAGACACAGACAAGAGATGGCCGCAGTCTGTGCCAGTGCCTCAGACTGGCTCCTCGCCCGTGCCTGAGACAGATTGTGCCCACTAAGGTTTGTGGCAGGAACAGCCCAGTGGCACGTGCCCAATTTGGCACCCGTATCTAAGCACCTTATGCTCTTACATAAACTCTCGCAAGAGACCAAGAGTGTTTGGTCAACTTCACGTGTGGTCTTTTGCCAGTTCTTGTTTTTTTATTGCTATGGTTATGTCCAGGGGATGAATGTGTAGTTACATGGAGGGATGGCAAGATGGATGGATAGATATTTAAACAAAGTGTGATTATGATTTTTTCTTGTCTTTATGTTAGGCCTTTATGTTGCCAAAAACAAAGTTCACACGAATGCCTCTACTTTTTTGATGGCTAATGGGCTCCCTATATAGTGATGCCATGGCAGTTTTCCTTTACACACACACACACACACACACACACAAACACACACACAAGTATATACACACACACACACACACCCTTAGACACACAAAGACACACATATTGGGACACTCATACACAGAAAGTACTGTAGCACACAGAGCTCTTGGTTGAATGGTGTGTTTAATGTGCTCTCCAGTTCCCCTCTCCAGAGTGGGACACGGTCACTCCTGAAGCCAAGGACCTGATCAACAAGATGCTCACCATCAACCCTGCCAAACGCATCACCGCCGCCGAGGCGCTCAAGCACCCCTGGATCTGCGTATGTGACACACCTTCACACCCAGGGATGGGCAGCGTTTATGCTGCATGCATTGGAAATATGGATTTCAAATACAAAATAGTATTTTGTATTTGTATTTTATTAGGCTGAAGAAAAATGGCCTCATATTTTGTATCAAATGACTTTTTAGGTCTGCATTTTTGTAGTTTAACAATGCTGCCAAATATTGTTGGTTAAACCAATACTTTTGGTGATGTGATGACATCGTAAAAGTGCAAAACAATGAACATAGCCTCTGACTGGCGCCGACTTAGTAACTTGCCTTGACTTGTGATCAGGATGCAGAGTTTCAGGAGGATGATCCAGTGCGTGTTGCTCACACACACAATACACTCCCTCTCACACCAACCTCAAGTTTCTTGAGAACATTAATCATCCAATCGGAACATGTGAAACCACTTATGTTGTTGCCCTGCAACATTGCAGCCGTGGCCTACTAGTTAGCACTTCGGACTTGGAACCAGAGGGTTGCCGGTTCGAACCCCGACCAGTAGGCACGGCTGAAGTGCCCTTGAGCAAGGCACCTAACCCCTCACTGCTCCCTGAGCGCCGCTGTTGAAGCAGGCAGCTCACTGCGCCGGGATTAGTGTGTGCTTCGCCTCACTGTGTGTTCACTATGTGCTGAGTGTGTTTCACTAATTCACGGATTGGGATAAATGCAGAGACCGAATTTCCCTCATGGGATCAAAAGAGTACTGTATATATACTTACATACTTACTATAAAAAGGTTGCCCTATGTATCGCCTAAAGCAACACAATGAAACATTCATATTTATGCCCCTTGGAGTCAGTGTAGCACCATTTAGCTCTTACACGGTACCCAGTTGGTTAAAAACCAAACAAAATGATTAACAGTGTCACACAGTGCAATATCAAGCAATCTGGGCATGCATTAACCATGTCAGAGACTTTACTTTCCACTTTTAGCACTTGATAAGTTCAGTTGTGACTTTTTTGAGTGCATCTTTGATTCAGTATTAGGCTATGAGATGTGACAGGCAGGTCAGCATAGTTGATCTGTTGACTATAGGTTTATGGCATGTCTCGTCTCATAAGCAGAGAAAAGCTGTTGCTCTCAAACAACGTCCACTGAATCAACAGTCAGTGTACTGGTAAGGGAATAGATTAAATAGACAGATATAGAAGGTTTCATGATGTCATGCTCCAGGAGTATTTTTAGTTTTTTTTTTTCAAAATGTAAAAATACAATATTTTATCTTACATGGCGTGGCTACTGTATTTTGTAGTTTATTTTGATACACTTACAATAAGGGTATTTGCTATTTTATTTTAAAATACATTTTGATTTTTGCCCATCCCTGTTCACACCCTTGCATCCCTGTACACACACACACACACACACACAAACACACACACACACACACACACACACATATATACTGTGTATCTGGTGGTCTAATGCACCATCCTTCTCTCTCGGACCCTCAGCAACGCTCCACTGTGGCCTCCATGATGCACAGGCAGGAGACTGTGGAGTGCCTGAAGAAGTTCAATGCCAGGAGGAAGCTCAAGGTGAGGCTCCAGTCCATGTCTTCAGTACCTGACACTACCTGTGCTTGTGGAAATAATCAAAACACTGGCAATGTTTTTTTTTTCCCTTGATCCAGCCCAAGTTAATAAAAAATAATCACAACACTGACAATGGTCTGCCATGGTCCAGCTTAAAGCTAGCCCCAGGAGCCCTACCCAATCAGCCCCTCTCCTTGGGAAGAAGAGACGCCCCAGATGTGTCTGAGTTATTCAGACCATCTGTACCATAGTGTTTTCAAGCAACTAGATAATGGAATTGCATCAATGAATTGGGAGTCATTGCAAGGGAACCTTCCAATCTAAGGCAAATGCCCCTGCAGTGTTTGGTAATCTTGCTATGGTCCCTGTAGGTGGAAGATTTTGGAAGTCTTAATCTGGTGTTTTTAAAAAGGAAAGCATGTAAAGCATAGGGGAAGTGGATGTTATTGTATACCATGTATCACCTCTTCTGAATAATCTGAATATGTTTGTCCAAAAGCAAATGAGTTTACTATAAAGATCACAGATTGGAAGGGGCAGACAGGCAGACAAGCATACGGCCAGCAGTCAATACCAGGCAAAGTTAGACAGAAAGATGGACTTTTCACCTCTAGAGATCTAATCATTACCTCTCTCTACTAGACGTTTCCTAAAGACTATTAAAAATTAACGGGCAGCATATTTGTGAGAGAAGTCTCTGAGTTTGACGTCGTTGTTTGTTCACCGCTCTTGTCTTCTCTTCAGGGTGCCATCCTCACCACCATGCTGGCTACACGGAACTTCTCTAGTAAGTATTGGCTTCTTCTCTTCTCTTCTTTAATCTCTTTTCACTCTTTCTCTCTCTCTCTTCACAACTTGTGTTTTGCTTCCAGACTGTTCAGAGAGACTTCTGTGCTCTCGATTGCGTTTGCCAAAGCACCAGTACACCAGTACTGTTGCTGGGTGTAGCTCTGCTTGGCGTCTTGACCTTGAGTGGTGTTGAATTGCAATTCAAATATGCACCCCTAGTGCCCCCCCCCCCCCCCCCCCCCCCCCCCCCTGCTGAATTAAACATGCTTTAATTTGTTTATTCATATTGAGCCTGTAAGGGTCGGTGAGATGGTGGAGTCGGCGTGGGGGCCAAGTACCCTCGAGCTCAAGACCTGTGGCACAGCGGCACTGTTGACCACTTAAATGAGTCCAGTCCTGAAAGGCACCGTATGGTCTGAGGAGATCAGTTATGCTAACAAAAGCAAAGTTTGATTCAATTGAACATGCTACTACATTTTAACATGACATGGACTATTTCAAGAATAGCATGATTGGAATTTGACAGCATGTCTACAACCAAAATCCTGCCCATGGTAAATCTGTGGCTTTTGTTAAAACAACTGTCTCGCTCGCTCTCTCTCTCCTGTCACGAGGAATGAGCGGGATGGGTATGAGACAGGGAGAGAGAGGGAGAGGGAAAGTCGAAGGGGAAAAAAAAGAGAGAGAGGAAGAGAGAGAGAGAAAGAGTGAGAGATATAGTGTGGATGACCTGCCAGTGATCAGACAGATCACTCTGGCTTGGGACATCGGTGCATCAGCGCTGCGGTCAGACGTTCAGTGGATTTAGAAGCAGGCAGGACTGGGCAAGACTGAATGGCACACGGTGGTGAGCATGCTTTTCCTCGCTCCCTGCTCACTCACTCTGGACTCTTCTTAGCACGTAGTGCACTCCTAAGTGTGCAGTTTGTTTTCTTATAAAATAAAACTTTCCATTTCAAATAAAATGTTAAATTTGGCTTTTTTGTTAGTATTACTCATCACTTCACCTTTTACGTGGCCCCTTTTGGCAGTTATGATATGCTTCTGGTGTTCTCCAAAGCCTTCCACTTCCTCCCTGCATCTGTCCGTCTCCTGTCCCAGCACTGTGTCTGTCCCTCTCCCTCCCTGCATCTGTCCGTCTCCTCTCCCAGCACTGTGTCCCTCTCTCTCCCTGCATCTGTCCGTCTCCTGTCCCAGCACTGTGTCCCTCTCCCTCCCTGCATCTTCAGACTTCCATTGTGCTCACGAGCCCCATCTCTCATGTTTCTTCACCAGTATATGTAGTACACTTTTGATTGGAAACTTAGTGCTGTAATTTCTTGCATTTCACATGGTTAGCCTCGTCATAGTAGTAAAATCCGTTTTTTTGTTTTGTTATACAAGCTCATTTCATTTCATTCAGGTCTTTCTTGCCGTTTATTTAATATTGAAAGAGAGTTGATCAGAAACGGCACAGCTGTATGCCTCGATTTAACGTGTGTTTCATTGTAATGCATAAGGTATTATACAGTATGTCTTCCTCAAACTTTCTTCTCTCTGTTATTTCGGTGCATATTCTGTAACCTTTGTCGGAGCATGTCAGCTTGTGAGTGCAGGGTGTGAAATGATAATTGGCCACCTGCTGCAGAGAGAGTCCAATAAATAGGCTACATCATTAGTGTGTGTCTGTGTGTGTGTGTGTGTGTCAGCTTGTCAGCTTGGGTTTTCCAGTAGCCTAACTGTGTAATACTATTTATGTCTCTCTTTCTTTCTTTCTTTCTTTCTTTCTTTCTTTCTTTTTCCCCATCTCTCTCTCTCTCTGACTCCCTTCATCTTACTGACCCTATTTCTCTCTCTCCCACCACAGGCAAGACCCCCTTCAACAAGAAGCCTGATGGAGTGAAGGTATGGCATCTTGTGCCCTCCACCCTCTACACCTCATGTGCAAAGTTCACTGACACAAGTGGCGCTTGCGCATCCACAGCCACTTCTTTTTTCCATGCAGCTAGCTTAGCTTAGCTTAGCTTTTAGCCCAGCCTACCATAGCCTACCATAACCCTGCACATGTGCCTGCACATGTTGATCAGGGTCATCCAGAGCTTGTCTGATAAACCTGTGCCATCCTCTGAGGGAGCGGGGGAGGCTGGGTCAGCCTGTGTTTCTGTGTCGTGTTCCTGGCATATGAGCAATCCCCTTGCACAGAGCCATGCTCATCCCCCCTCCCGCTACTGCAGAGGTTAGCGAAGCGACAGATGCGCCAGAGCCAGGGGATGGCATCTGTAATCCTACACTCATCTGCCAGAGGTTTAAGAGACTCGCTGTACCCTTACCACTTCTCCCTCCTCCACCGCCTAATCCTCCTAACCCCCCCCCCCCCCCCACACACACACATACACAGGTGGAGAGATGGCTTAAGGTGCACTTGTGTGCCTCTCTGTTCTCTCTTAGTGCCTCCTCCATCTCCTGATATCTATCTGTTTTGTCATGGTAAATGAAGTGTTTTTGAACTGGTGTCCAACTGCCCTTACTTTATGTGATATCAGTGCCCCTCACTCTTTCCTTTTTTCTCTCTCTCTCTCACTCATCCTGTGCCTTCTCTTTGTTTTGGGTTTCTGGCCACACACTCTGCCACCTCAGAAAAGGAAGTCTAATTCAGCAGATATTGCTATTTTGGTGAGGCATCTATAGCTGGTGGCTTGTATCATCATCCATATAGTTCAATAGTTCCGATATGGGGTTTTTAAGCCTTAGGCTGCTATCCAGCAAGCTTACCTAGAGTTCCCCTTCTACTCCTATATTAATCTTTGATAATCTCCGTGGGTTTATATGAAGTAGGCTAATTATTATGACCGATTGTAGTCTTTTCAGTTCTTAGTCGGTATTGTATTGTGAGTGCAACGAATACTACCCCTTCTATAGCCAGTCTTTGAACATGGATTAACCTTAGTCCTAGACTAAAAGCTTTTTTTCATTGAGAGATTTTTCATTTACATTTTCTTTCATTCTAGGCAGACTAGGTTTAATCCATGTACAAGACACTGGCCCCTAGACTATAATCCATGTGGCAACAATGAGACCTGCCTTCTGCTCCCAAATGGACACAGTAAGGGTACATTCCAAACAGGAAATAATGCTATGCAGAGACTGGCATTTGTTCTCAGGACAAATCTATGATCCATTTAGCCAGACTTTGTCTCTTGCCTTGGCTGACTGGCATTCACACAGAGGGAGTCAACATTCAGATGGAAGCGGAAGCTGGTTATTCATTGAACATAAATAAATCAACGTTGCTTTAATGTCTGCCTGATCTGAGTGGCTCATTATTTTATGCCGGAAAGGTTCTATTGTTTGTCAGTTTAGTTACGGTAGTTTGTTACTGTGTGGAGACTGCTAACTGTGGCCATTTTGGATCCCCAGGACTGAGACAGCATGCTCACTGGAGGGAATAGTTTTGTTTTTAGGGCTATTCGTCTCTTGTGGTGGCCTTTAAACTCTCCCAAATGCCTATGGCACTTTTGTAGTTTCCCATGTAGAGATGCAGTGTTCATGAAACAGACAAAAAGGGAGAAACGACACTTTGTCCTTTCATATCTTGTTCACAGGGAGTGTCCAGATTAATCTGAGCTCAGGGCTAACACGGTCACTTGTTAGTGAACACAAATCAAAACAATTATCTCTATCATTCTCTTTTTTTGACTTCTCTCTCATTTTTTCTCTCTCTCTGTCATGCACACACACACTCACTTTTTATCTCTCAATTCCTGTTTATTCTTTCTTAGTTCTTTTATTTCTTTATTCTTCTCAACCACTTTGACTTCCTGTGGTCTAAGGCGTCTCTCTGTTTCTGTCCACTCGCTGTGTAGATCAACAACAACAAAGCCAACGTAGTGACCAGCCCCAAGGAGCCGGTCCCTGCTCCTGTGCTGGTACTCTGTCTGTCTCTCTGTCCGTCCGTCCATCTGTCTGTTTCTGACTGTCTGTCTGTCACTATCTGTTAGCTCAGCACTGGTCAGATCCCCTCAGTCGGTCACGCATTGTCGTTGAGACTTTCTGTTATCAATCAGAGACCAATATTTCTCTTTTTCGAGGGAGTAATGACTTCTTCTACTCTGCTGTATCTGGTGCATGGTGCTGTATAAGTACTGCAAAAGATTGCTCTTCACAAGGCAGTTTGAAATTGGAAAAGAGCATCTTTGTGATATGAAATGTAGCCATTAATGTTTTATAAAATGTATTACTTTTTATAAAAATTAGCTTAGCCTTGACTTTTTTTCAGAGATTTTCCTTGAGGTTTTGTTTCAGACTGGACTAGGCCTAATCCATTTATATGGGTAACAGTCCAATGGAGTTTTATCTGAGCTGCAGGAGAATATACACTAATTATTAAGACTGGTCCATTGAATAGGAATAGAAAGAATAGATGTTATATGTTGTGTTCTCTGGTTGTGTGTGTGTGTGTGTGTGTGTGTGTGTGAGAGAGAGAGAGAGAGAGAGAGAGAGAGACAGCATGAGTATGAGTGTCCAGATCTAACTGTCTGTGATAACATTTCTGCTCAGCTACAGTAGCTGCTAGCTCTCCTGCATGCGTGTTCCGTATTCATGGCTGTGTGTCTGTGAGAGCTGTAGATGGGAAAGTGCTCTCCACCCTCCCATTGCCACCATCTGCCCCCTCTCCACCCTCCACCCTCCACCCTCCTCGTGGGCTTCTGCTGCGGGGCGCTGCATCATATTTCCTCTCGCGCCTTCAGCCAAGGCTTCCCCCATTCGCGTGTTGCTACGGCAACGCACTAGTCACACACCGCGTGTGCCGTCAGACGGCTATAAATAGCATCCCTGTTATCAGATTTTTTTTTTTTTTGTTCATCTCTCTACCCCCCTCCAATACCCTCTGCCATTCAACCAGGGGGCCAGTTGCCTTTAATCTCATCTGCAGGGCAGATTGGCTCCAGGTTTTCATTCCAACCAACGTGCAAACCTGACACAATTTGATCAGTTGCTTCAGGACTTGTACCAACTGAGTTAAATGAGTTCAGGCATGTAGCTACTTGGTTGGAATCCAAAGCTACACCTAATTGGTTCTTTTTTGTATCAGGGAAACCTCTGATCCCTACCCATTCCATGGCCTCTACAAATGAGCTATGCTGGGCAAGGGGTGCTAGAGACCCCCTCTGAATGTCCTAATCGGCTGTGCTCCCATTGGTTGTGGACATTGAGAGTCATCTCATTTGCCTATATCCTCATTAGCGCTGCCCTCATTGGCTGTATCAGTAGTGGCTCTGCCTTGATTGGCTCTACTGTACCCACCAAGGCTGCATTTTGATTGGCAGCAGCCACACGGACTCTGTCTGATTGGCTAATGTGCCTAGCGCCTCTAACTGGACTGGCTCTGCAACTGATGCTGATGGCAGGAAGGAGTACGCCCGTGATAGGCTTTAAGTACAGTGGCTCGATCCTGATTTGTTTCTGCCTGTTGTGTTTGTTTTTGTTCCTGTTTTTTCTTATTTCTCTCTTACTATGGCCAAGGATAAACCAAGCGATCCCGGAGCTCCTAGCGTGAGCATTATAGCATATAGCAGGGTCCCCCTCGCTCAGATCCCCACACCATCTCATTGGGATTCAGGACGTGTCTTGTGACCTTGTTTTTCATAGAGCCCCAAAACTGGCCGTGCCTTACATGAAGTCTATTTATGTTGGCTTGTGATGACTAATCAACGCTTCAAAGTCATGAGCGGAGAGCTCTCATAAATAACTTCAAATTGTTGGAGTTTTAAGATATTAAGTGAATGATATGAAGAGACAG
Organism: Alosa sapidissima; assembly: GCF_018492685.1. NCBI lineage: Eukaryota > Metazoa > Chordata > Actinopteri > Clupeiformes > Clupeidae > Alosa > Alosa sapidissima. Next base: position 2,482,330 of record NC_055974.1, on the reverse strand, counting down.
CAGTAGCCTATTCATGTTTGCTGTGCTATGTATTTCATGCGACTCTAGGAGGTGTCAACATCATGTTGTCTTCAGGAAGCCTTTGATGTAGCTCTTCCACTTGTATTGGCTGCAGTAGTATTGATTAAGTTGTTAACCCCACTAAGCTAGTTGTGTTTCTCTGCATGCTGTTGTAGTTCTTGGCTTCAGCTTTGTCCATTGTTGTTTCTGTCCACCTCTGAATCTCCCACCAGTCCAAAGCTGCTGTCATCTTTGACTCTCTCGACTGTAGTTCTAGTAGTTTTTGTTGTTGTTGTTTGTGCTTCTTCAATAAAGTACACCAAGTGGGGACATATTCTCAAGAACAGCTCTGGCAGAGCAATCTGAAATGACGTCAAGAAGAAGAGAAGAGCCAAGACACTCACATGGTTGATTTCAACTATATTCTATTCTGATGTACCCAAAACATTTAGAAATGCCCTGGCATGCTGCTGCTTCTTGGAGCGATCATCAGGATGGTCTTTGAAAAGGCCGATTTATTAGTATTAGTAAAACCAAAGCTGCAATACAGATCAGTTGAAGATCTGCAAAGCTGCTGTTTTGTCATATTTCTTTGATTATAGCCACACCCATTACTCAACTAGTTACTCAACTTAGAGGGCAGCCGTGGCCCACTGGTTAGCACTCTAGACTTGAAACCGGAGGATTGCCGGTTCGAGCCCCGACCAGTAGGCACGGCTGAAGTGCCCTTGAGCAAGGCACCTAACCCCTCACTGCTCCCAGAGCGCCGCCGTTGTAGCAGGCAGCTCACTGCGCCGGGATTAGTGTGTGCTTCACCTCACTGTGTGTTCACTGTGTGCTGTGTGTGTTTCACTAATTCACCGATTGGATTAAATGACCAAATTTCTAAATTTCCCTCACGGGATCAAAAAAGTATATATACTATACTATATACAACTGTTTCACATGTGTACGGCCGGTATTGGGTGTGTGAGAGAGATCACCCTGATGAAGACTCAGAGAAACTGTTTTTTTAATACTGTACATGCTTTAATAAATGAACCATGGTAGTGACGTGGCTCTTCTCTTGTACATGTTTGACAACATTACTTCTTTTGTCAGAGTATCCATGAATTTGACTTCTTCCAAGTGCACCTGAAAATAGGTTGCTTCCAAATTGCAGTTTGTGCTATTATGATGTGTTATATATAATGTTTTCTTCACACTGATAGAATGAACATCTCCACATGCTCTGTTTGTGTAAACCAAATGATTTCTTACTAGGCCTTTCCCATAACTGACCAGCCCTTGGTGTCCTTTAAGGCTTTCAAACCTAATAGCCCTACTGCCTCTTGAAAAAATAATCTAACATTCTTCTTCTATTCTATTTGTCCTTCCTCACCCCCTGTCTCTCTCTTTCAACACCCTTCCTCGCCCTCTCCTTTCTCTCGATCAGGAGCCTCAAACTACTGTTATCCACAATCCCACTGATGGACAGAAGGTACTGAGTGTTGTGTCTGCGAGGGACTCAGTCAGTGGGGTTGGGGTGTGCTACTTTCTGTCCCTTCCCATCAGGGATGCTCTATATTCAGAACAGTCGTCTGTGTGAAAATGGAGCATCTGGTGCTCTGGTGATTAGCACTGGTGAATACAAAAAATCAGTGAACACTGGTCTTGGTCATCTTGGTTTATCGGGAGATATATAGAAAGATATTGCTGGTACTGAATTTCATTTAAATCACATGTAGAATGCGTCAGCCAACATCCACGGATGCAAATCACATAAATCTGGCCAACTTATGTCTTTGAGATATATCTGATTTGGCGTGCATGCTGTGTCAATTTACTGAATTTAAAACCAACTAATGACTTCCTGGAGTGATGTACTCATAATATTGGCACAACCATTTGTGAGATTGGCTATCAATACACTCACGAGTTTGCATAAGTGATATTGCATGGTGAGGCTAGGGCACCAAGCCAAACACTACATGATGTTTAAATGGGACATTTGGGTGGACATTAACCAGCAGCCTCTTTCAGTAAAGCACACTAACATTTAAGCGAGCGACTGAGTGAACATTATTTGCCCATAGCAGCAGACTCTGGAGCAGAAATAGCCCAGTTTGGGCTTCGATCTGGCCCTGATATGGCTTAGCTATGGCCCAGATCCCTGCTCAGGTCCCTGCTGCTGCGGTCCTGCCTGGATCCTCTCCTGTGGTGTTATTATTAGCAGGTCCATGTATGCTCCGTATAGGAACCTTCACTTAATGGGTACACAATGCTCCTTATAGGGCAGCAAATATGGCAACCATAGGAATATATAATGAACTTTTACACCTCATTCATTGCATTTTTTTAAAGAAGCATCCATCTGCATGTCTTTTGGTTGGAGCAGTTGTATTAAGTGTGTGTTTAGTTCTACACAAGGGGTGTGGTAGATCCTTGTCCTGTGGCATTTTCCTTATTGTTTTATTATTTAGCTGGGTTACCTTTCACTGTCATTTCTCCCAGTGTGTAAGAGTGGATTAGTCGGTGTTTTGGTTGGGTTGCTGTGTGGTGCTGTTTTGTGGGTTGTTGCATCAGTTGGTGTTGATGGGGTTAATGTTGTGAGGCACTGCATTCACTTTGAAGATGTTTACACAATATTTTGGTTTGTCCCTCACTTTTCAATCCATTCTTTAAACGAGAAACCCGGCGAGTTTTCAGATAGATCTTCGTTTCCCGAGGTCATCGAGTACTGTCGGTATGGAAAGAAAACGGAAACAGAGCCAGGCAGCTACAGTGTTACACTCTGGGGGCATGTCCGTGAGCTCCATGTGTATGCCCCTAGAGAGGAGCGCTGTAGCTGCCTGGCTGTCTTACCTGTTGGCTGTAGTAACCCAAGCTAGGCAAAACCATTTGTTTTGATTGTTTCCAGGTTTTTTATACCGACAGTAATCAGTGACCTCAAGAAACGGAGATCTATGTGAAAACTCGCTGGATTTCTCCTTTAAATGTTTATAAATGCATTTAACGAATAAAATACTTTTCAAGTTGAAAGCAAACAATGTGCATTAAACTGCTTTACCACACAGTTAAAAGACTCACATACATAGCCTCTTATATGTTTTGACCTGTCTTTTGTTTCAGGTGTAGGCCGACATGCTCCTGAATGAAGTACTCTCATATGAAGTACCCACATCATGACATGTCCAGGCCCTTTCAAAGGCATTAAATAAACACGTTCTAGAGAGATGACAAGAGCAACCCCTTTTTGTTTTCTCTGCTTTAATCAGCCATTTTGTTTCCTGTAGGAGTCCAGCGAGAGTGCTAACACCACCATCGAGGACGACGATGTGAAAGGTAGGACGAGTTCACCTCCATGTAACGCTTCCCTTCTCCTCCAGCTCTTCACAGAAGCAGAAGACTCCAAACCCTCACCGTGTGTCCCTACATACAGTAGGATTCCATACCATAGAAGTCCAAAATAATACAATAGCAACGCGCAGCTCACCTGGTGCTGTTATATCCATGACTAATAGCAACAGGTGGTTGGTGATGAGCCCCAGATATTCTCTCCATGTTTCTGACATTGATGCATGACTCTTCCTTTTCTCATTTCCCTCCATCACATTACCTTCACGACTTGTAGTCCCTCATCATAGTGTCACTCATCATAATGTCCCCGTGAGTAGCACCACTATCCTGCTGTATATGCTCCACACTCTCTTGACTTGTTCCACAGGCATCTTTCCCTCCACAGCAGTTGCGTAGTGTATTAGCTTGTGTTTCATTGCACCTGATGGCCCCTCCAACTCACTTTGTAAACAAACAGTTTGCCATCGATCTGCAGGCTTTCAAGTAGTCATTATAAAACTCTGCTGGAGTGGGATGGAATGAGTTGATATGCTGCAGAAAAGTCATTAAAGTGTAAATGTACTTAAGGGCATGGTCGTCAGTTTTGATCGTTATTTTTTTGCTCGATGTTGAATAAAAAAAGCTTGAGTTTTCATCACTCGCACCAAAATGAAATGAGGCCATTTATCAGAGCTCTTTTTCAGCCTCCCCCAAGCTGGTGTCATTTACGTCCAGTAAAGACAGGCTTTTATTACTGTTTGTGGAGCTTGCATTACTGTTTGTGGAGGGGATGACTAGCTAGAAAGACATAGTGGAAATGTTTTTTTTTTTTTAAACGGCAAAGAGCGAGCCAGTGCTCGTGTGTGTGTGTGTGGGGGGGGGGGTGCGACCTTTTAGGCCATTATCATTCCACTGAAGGATCCAAATTACATACCACTAACAAAGGCTCTGAGCCGACACCATTTCCATAATGGGGTCTGTGTGACACAGCTTAAGGCCCTTTCTGCTAGGGAGTGATTTGTGCTACACTGGCCTGCACTTGTCCAGATGCACTAACTGTTGTTGCACGACACAAGCCATTGGAAAAACTGGGCTTAAGGGGCCATTTTAAAGGCCCCTTCACACATCTAACCAAGGGTTGAGCTGTAAGAGCACCTCCATTAGCTTATCATCTGTGCTGGTGTCTCCAGCACTTAGCAGCAAAAGGATTGGATTTTTTGTGGCAGATGTGAGCTCAGACAAATAGAAGCAATAGACTAATGTTGAAAGTCACTGTTGTGTAGTATATAGCTATACTCATTATTTGTGTGTGTGTGTTTGTGTGTGTGTGTGTGTGTCAGTGCTTGCGTACTTGAATGTGTGTCTCCAGCTAATTTGGCCTAACATTGCCCACTCATGAACCCCTTTCATGGTTCATATTTTTTTAATTGCTTTTCACTCTCCTCACTTTCACTTTTTCCGATCTTTTCTGTCTGTATTTTTGTATTTTACTTTCTCTTTTGTGTTACTAACTATCTCCTCCGCAAGGGAGCATGACCCCAATCACCACAATGAATCTTATTGTCACCTCCTACCTGGAGGATCTTTTCAAAAGCCCAAAACACCTCCGGCAGATTTAATTAGAGGATGGATGAGGTGTTTGGTGGAGGACAATTGCCCAGGCTATAAAGGGGTTGGTGCAGAGAGGCTGCCTCAACAAAGGCTTCACCAAGGCCACAATGGCCATCTGTTGTTCTGTCCTACAATGTGGCCCCCGATTGAAGTCCTGCTGATGGATAACTGTGTGTGTGTGTGTGTGTGTGTGTGTGTGGTATATGTGGACAAAGTTGGGAATAGCGGTGTAATTGCAAAAAGAAACAGCTGTACAAATATGTCATGGTAGACTAAAAGAATGAAACAGAGACCCGTGTGTTTCTTGGACTGTCAGGGAAGCAGCATATGTCACCTCTTTTCCACAATTTTCTGATGTCATATTTTAGTCAAAGTACCAAAAGGATGAGACACCGCAACCCCCTTTTCAATTCAATCTGTAGAGCCCTGTTTAGAGTTGACTTTTTTTTCACTAACAGGTCCCGAGCTCGCAGGGGGGGAAAAAAAGACACATTTTCACGCTTTTGATTTTCAGTCATGACTGGAGGCTTCGTCCTGATAAGTCAAATTGGGGTGATCTTATTGAACATGCTGGCAGACTTCATCACTTTAGTCAGCAAATCTGAATGGCTTGCTGCATCACTGCTGCATCACATGTTTTCAGACATGGGCAGTCAAAAACAAACGACTGGCTGATGCTATTCTGGTGATTTTGCATTGGTAGCCAACCCAAATACCCAAATACCCAAATCCATGCATAAAAGCACTGAACATGTTTCATAATGTGTCCCCTTTAACCCATTGTGGTTATTCAACCCCCACAACAATTGCTTCCTAATAGCACCAGTTCATTTGATCTGATTTGATGGATGACAGGTAGACTGCTATGGGGAGTTGGACTCTCAGGGGCCGTTTATACGAGAACGATTGCGAAGGAAGACAACAAAATATTTTATCATAAGTGTCTTTCGTTTACACGGCGACCCCACCATATCGGGGCTTGAAGACGCAAAAATCTGAAGACTCATTCCAGAGTCCACCACCACCCAGCGGTCTGGAATGCATATCCAATCGAATATCACATACTCTACATTCGTCTTCATACAAAGATTTCCCCCTGAGAATGCTCGTCTAAACGCAAATAAAAAAATGAAGACGAGACGCCACTTCTGCGTCTTCTCTTTTCATCGTCACCGTATAAACGTAGCCTCAGTGTCTTTGATGTTGTCATTTTCCTCATGTTGGTTTTCCCTCCTTTTTGTTTTCAGTTTGGAATGCTGAAAACAAACAAACAAAAAAACAATGCATGGCTTGTTTACTCATTTTTGTTTTTTTATCTCATGTCATTTTACATTTAATTAATTTTGCCTTTACATCTGATTTCCTTTGTCTTTTCCTCTGTTCTATTTTTCCTGTTATGTTGTCCATATTTACTTGTGTTGCTTTTTTTAACCCACCATTTTCCTATCATCCTCATCCTTTTCTACTACAATGTGTGTCCACTACCCATATCACCCCACCACCCCACACATGCTCACTCTTGAACCCCCACATTACACCCCCCAACCCCCACCCCTAAAAAAAAAAAAAAAGTGCGACGCTACAAAGTGCCCCCACGTCCTCTAGTGCTCCGACGCTCTTTCACCTATTCTCCACCTGTACCACCGCCCCCTTACACCAGGGAGCGCTATCCGTCTCCTCACTCCTCACGCTCCCCTTCCCGCTCCCGCTCCCACTCCTCCTCTTCTGCTGCCTCCTCCTCCTCCTCGTGCTGGTACTCCTTGAGTGTGTGGCCCAGTCCGGGCGCCCTCTGCCAGGGCCTGCTGCGGTTACTCGTGGTCGGCTACCTGTTCCTGTTCGTCTGTTCGTTTGTCGTGTTCCTCTCAGTCCACTCCCCGTCCTTGTCCACGTCCACGTCCGTGTCTGTGTCCATCAACCGCCGGGGCGAAGCGTTGTCGCCTCAGGGCTCTGTGAAGCACAGGGCCTGCCCCAGCCGCAACAGCACCCAGCGTAAGTGCCTCCCCACTGCTGGAGCCCAGACATGATGCACATGTTAGCCACCATAAGCTAACTGTACGAAGCCCAGACATGATGCACACATTAGCCAACATAAGCTAACCCCTTAGAAGCACCCTAACTTTACAAAACCCAGACATCACAACACATGTTAGCCACAATAAGCTAACTGTTTAGAAATCCCCTAACTTTCCATGTCACCGCTAGCTTCCCAACATCAAAGTGAGGTTTAGATTTAAGCCCAGAGAGGTCCACGCTTCAAAGGACCCATAGGCCCTCTTAAAGCCCAGCCACTTTAGTGCCACAGAACCTGCAGCACAGCAATAATACGCACAGCTGACATTCCAGCAGTTAAGAACAGTTAACCCCTTCAAAAAGGAGTCTATTTATAGTGTTAGGTGGTGCATTAGTATAAGCCACTCAGTGAAAATGAATCACTCCAAAGAAAGACAGCCACAAAGATCATTGAGATGAGTGGCCAATAGGTTTTCGTTCTTTAGGACAAATGACTAGTGTAGTGAAGTAGTATATTTTTAGAGGTGGACTGTTGCCAAGGATTAATCTGGATTTGGGATTTTAAATTAAAGTGTGTGCTGCCCCCTGTAGATAAAAGGTGGTGTTACAGGACCCAGGACAGTGTATGTGTGTGTGTGTGTGTGTTTGGTGTACATGTGTATAAGAATGTTGCGAGCCAGATAGAACTACACTTCGGCATACTTTACACTGGCATACTTCAATGCTTGTATTTAATTACGTAATAGGATGAAACTGCACAAAAAACTTACATTCAGATACAGTGTCTCATAGGCTACATACGGCGCTATTGAGAATCCAGTGTTTGGCAATCACTGGAAAGGAAGTAGACCATTTAAAAAGATTTTTGTCTGTCTGTCTGTCTGGTGTCCTGGAATGACCAGTACACAGAGCAGCCTCATAAGAGACTCATCCCAAGATCAAACTTTCAGTCCTGCCCCTGTTTGTATTATTTTTTTATTTCTTTATTTTTTATTCAGTGTAATATATTGCATCTGACAAACCCAGGCCCACTACGTGCCCATGAAATTGATTTTGTTTTTGCTGAGCGAAGGAGTGTAATTCCACATGAGCTGGGCTTGATTAAGGATGCTATTACACACTGAATATAGAGCCGAGTGAGAGGGTGGAAAATAAACACCAAACTCAAACAAAAAATGTGAGGCCATTATTTCAGACGAGGATGGAGTGGTGTGCCTCAGGGAGCTCCATGTTGCGTGGAAGTTTTGAACTGAAAAGGAGCTTATAACAAGGCCAGAGGGGACACGTGGAAGCAGGGCCCATGATTAGACAACACATTGTTTATGTAAACAGCATTGATATATATATTATATGACCTATACCGTATATAATGTATTTCTCTGGCAGTCCAATGCAATTGGCCTCAGTACTTCCTCCCAGATGGCAGAGTTTCTCTTTTCTGACTTGTCCTCTTCACCCACACTCACCTTGTACAACAATATTGTGAATAATTCTCAAAGAGAAAAAAAGACCTGAGTATGTAATATATTATCCGTTTGCAACAGTGTACAGAGATGTCAGCAATACCAGGGGCGATATAAGGTCAGTGTCAGATTGCATCATGTTTCATTGGCCGCTCCTCTGCAAATGCCGAGACCCACTCTCGGGCTCGGAGATCTACAGCCACCATGGGCACTATCTGTTTGGATAACTCCCAATTTTCTGCCCCACTGACTTTTACGGCATGACACACTCGAGGGCAGCGCACTAATGAAGTGTTCATTGGCATACAGCCCAGAATGATTCAGTCGTTCATTTATAAGCAAGAGGAAGAGAGATGGTGAGAGAGAGAGAGTGAGAGAGCAATCAGAACAGAGAGAGTGAGAGAGCAATCAGAACAGAAAGAGAGTGGTGGAGAGAGCAATCACATGTGGCCCAACACTAACACTGTCCGCACTCTTTCCGGCCTCGTTGCTTGATTTGTGCCTGTGACGTAATGCACTCTTGTCATTCCACTCTCCTCTCTCCTCCATGCCCATAAGCACACATTCTAACAGAACTCTCTGGAATGTTCTTGCATGTTCCAAACTCCCTTCTTTTGTTGTCCCTTAGCTTACATGTTAACCATGAAAGGTAAATGTTTTGTTGGTTATGTCTGTTTATTTGATTGTTTTTTGTATATCATTATTTTGTTTGTTTGTTTGTTTGTTTGTCTTTCATTGTTGATGGCTTGTCTGTCTTTTGTTTCCCCACATTGGACTTTCCCTTTGTCCATTTTGCCATGCTGTATCTGCAAAGAGTGTATACAGCATAGGGTTTATTTTTGTGTTTGTTTATGTGAGAGGTCAACTCATTGGTGAAAATTTTACATCATGACCTATTCATTGTGTTTACATTCCAGCTCAGTGGTCCAGTTAATTATGGGGCAGAGTTCAGTTGTCCAGTAAAAGGATAGGTTGCCATTGCAAAACATTAAAGTGCTAAAAAAGCTGTTAGATTATACTGGTCATTATGTCACAAACAGAACTGTGATATTGAATATTTGATTTTCTTTCTCCACTTTTCCCATTTGTGTTGTAGCACGCAAGCAGGAGATCATCAAAGTAACTGAGCAGCTGATTGAGGCAATCAATAATGGAGACTTTGAGGCCTACACGTGAGTCCTACAGAAAGCACCCCGCACACCTGTCATAGAGCACCACATTACCACACCTGTCATAGAGCACCACATTACCACACCTGTCATAGGGCACCACATTACCATACCTGTCATAAAGCACCACATTACCACACCTGTCATAGAGCACCACATTACCACATTACCACACCTGTCATAGAGCACCATATTACCACACACCTGCCATAGAGCACCACATTACCGCACACCTGCCATAGAGCACCACATTACCGCACACCTGTCATAGAGCACCACATTACCGCACACCTGTCATAGAGCACCACATTACCGCACACCAGTCATAGAGCACCACATTACTACAGGACTTTATGGAATTATCCCTCCTGAGAGTCTATGTATTTCCTCTGTGACCTTTCAGGAAGATCTGTGACCCTGGCTTGACCTCTTTTGAACCTGAGGCCTTGGGGAACCTGGTCGAAGGCACCGACTTCCACCGATTCTACTTTGAGAATGGTAATGTCCAACTGTAGCATATAGCTTTACGGCATACAGTGTTTGTAGATAAACTACTATTACTCTCGATATAGTTATATCATAATGACATGTGGACCCCAGAAGGAGTAGTGAGTCTGTGTGGTTCCACTATTGGGGATCCTATAACGAATAAAAACATAAAACAATAAAACATGAAATCATCATCCATGAGTCAAGAATTGAAATGACACATCACACACCACTAGAGTCTTTGACAGTAGTCGGAGAGTATGACATGTGAGCGTGTGGTCAGAGGCTGTGGCTGCCCGCCCACATTGTGGTCTCACTCTGGCCTGAGTCACGGCCACAGGGCGGAAAGAGAAACCATGAAAATGTCACAGTCACCACTCAAAAGCCCTCAGACACTGACTCAGACACAGAATAGAGTGGACAGTCTGTAAAGCACTCTCACCCACCAGTGGTTTTATGATTAGCATTGGTAATGGATGTGAAAGAATTGATTTATAGTAACTTATAATAAAATGTGGAGCTGTTGGAATAGTTCAAGATATAAATCGATCTGATTGAGAAGGGAACTTCATGCTTGAGTTGTTGATGTGGATTGTAAAAAAAAAACACCAGCATGTGCACACACTTCAGCAGCAACATCAGCAGGAAAATGAACTGACCTTATTGTTACTGATCATTGGGATCTCTTCAGTGGTTGCTGATAGGTGTTGGTTTAGGGAATGTTCATTGTTTACAAACCTTGCAAATCCCTCTTGCTCATGTAGATAAAGCAATCCCTCTCTTCCCCCCCACCCTCTCTAGCTTTGTCTAAGGGCCATAAGCCCATTCACACCATCCTGCTGAACCCCCACGTGCACCTGATTGGTGAGGATGCGGCATGCGTGGCCTACATCCGCCTCACCCAGTACATGGACGCTAACGGCATGCCCCGCACCATGCAGTCCGAGGAGACGCGCGTCTGGCACCGCCGGGACAGCAAGTGGCAGAACATCCACTTCCATCGCTCTGGCTCACCCACCGTGCCCTCCAAGTAAGCATCTTAGAGCACGCAGTCGTTCTGTATGAAATGCATTACATCACTAGAGTCAGTTCAGGACAATTTAGGACTATTTGTTTTTTTAATTTCTCTAAGGTATGTCTGTCAATAGTTTCCATGTGTTTAAAACATGTCTGGTGCTGTGTTTTTATTACCTCTTTTTAAACTTTTCTTTCTCAGAGCTGGGCGAAGGATGCTAATGCTATTACGTCAACTATATTTTCTGTTATTGACTCAAAGTTTCAAAGTAATATTTTCTCAAAACCAAAGCTTTCGGGATATAAATCTCCATATCTCTCTCTGTCTCTCACATTCACAGCTAGTATGGCCTCCGAACTGCCAGGGAAACACTTCCTGCCAGCTGAGCATTCATCCTGCCTACCCAGTCTCGATCACACCCTGTCCCCGCCCACTTCAATTGCTCTACCCAATGGGAGTCTTGTTTACATATCATCACTGCTAGACTTGGGGATCTAGAGTGGTGGGCCGGCCAACTCATGATATCATTATTGTGTGTCTTTTTTTTTGTATAAGTTGGGATGGTGCACATCATTTCTGGGCTGATGCTTTTACGTCATTCCCATAACAGTGCAGTAATCACAGACAAGCATGTAATTAAAGTAACCCATGGAACTTCCCATTCCTTCTTCTTATTAAAGTGTTGTGATTATTGTCAAAAGAGCCAAGTTGATTTGTACACTTAACTAATTCCCTGTCAGTCAGTCACTTTGGCATGTGCTGTACTTTCAAGCTTACACATTAGAAGGGTTGAAATTTCAAGAATGCCAAGCTCGCTACCCACTTTTGTTATCCGTAGTGGTACATAGCAAGTAGTGAGAGATGTGTGACTGGTTCCCTTCATCAGATTAGTAGGGAGATGTGTCAGATATCACTGACTTAACCACAAAGACAAGGTTGCCAGCATATCTTAGTCACTGCCTACATTACAACACCGTTCTTTAAGAAAGACTACATACGTGTCATTTCATGTGCAATATAGCAACACTTTTTAAGTATACAAACTGAATGGCAAAAACAACTTGAGCTTGCTTGTATTTTTTGTTTGTTTTGTTTGATTTTGTTTTTGGTGATTTAGACAATGTTTTGTGTGAGTAAGGTGAAGTGCTACTATTGCTTTTACACTTGGGAGTATTAACAGTAGTCTGTGAGCTTAGTTTTTGAGCTTGATGCAAATCTGTTGTGCTGCATCTCAAGATGGTCAAGCAAACATTATTTCTTCTTAAACAAACAAATATATATATATGTACAAAATATTTTTAGAGGGGGAATTCTGAATATGTTTGGTTCCATAATCACAGCTGCACATGGAAGACATGTTTTAACAGTAAGGGAATGTAACACAGGTCTTTGTACCGTTTGCCACATCAAAGTCTTATTCTTTAACTTGTGGAAAACTCGTGGACAAGTTATCTTTTATGGTGAATTCAGTAATCTTATTTTTATTTTGTATTGTTTTGAATTAGATTGATTTTCCTTTGTCTTCTGTATTTTTTATATTGCAAAACTTCATTGACACGGTATTTCTCTCCGGCTCATGTTGATCTCTCTGATTTTTCTCACCTCTGGTCCTTCTTAACTTCCAAACACTGCATGAGTTAATTTTCTACGACTTTAGTTCCTCCACACTTCTATAAGGTCCCCATGACCCCCCCCCCCCCCCCCCCCCCCCCCCCACACACACACACACACACACAAAGCTCCTATCCTTTCTCCCCTTACCACACCCCTTGTGTTTGTCCCCTCATTATAGGGTAAAGTTATAAAGAATTATATATCTAGATGTTTTATTTTTGGTGCAACGTGGTGAAATAGTCAATGCATTAAGAAACATCCTTCCCAGAAAGCTTACTGTGTCAGTGGGAAGTCTTTTGCATTAATGTGTTTGATTGTGCGGAGTCATTTAATTTAGAGGGGAATCGTACATGTGTGTTTGCACAGTGGGTCAAAGAAGAGGGAAATTGTCAGTTGTTTGATTTGTTTTCTGGAAAACCACGTGTTTACAGTTTAAACACATACACACACACCAACAGATAAAGACACCCCAATGCAGAAACACAGCTTATATGATGCGACCTTAATACTGTTTTAGTGTACCACTAAAACAAATCAGTTCGATAAAGTAAAGTAGTTTTTATTTGTAATAAATTGCAAACTGATTAAAAGTTGGGAGGTTTCCATCTATTGAACTGTCTGCAGCCAAAACGTTTCTGTTTGTGACTGCGTTGGCTTATCAAGATTTCAGTAGAACACCAACAAGCCCCTCAGGGAAGGTTCAATAGAAAAGTTTAGTTTTTTTCTCTCTCCTCTTTTAGATTGTCTGCCCATCATGTTATTTTTTAAGTTACTCAAGCCATGACACACTATGGATAGAGTGTAAATATCTACTGCCACCATGGGAACAGACTGATATTTGACAAATATTTAAATAAAATGTGATTTCTGCCAAATCTGCTTCTCCTTTCTAATTATCTGCTCAGTTCTCACCTACTGAGACTTTTAATTTGTTGACTAACATACCCATCGTTTATAGTGGGCATCCACACAGTTCATTTGTTCAAAATGGGTCTTCTGTCTTCTGTCAATTTCAATATCTTTCAAGAACAACTTCAAGAAGTAACTTTTTACAGTTAAGCTATAAATGTGATGGACTGCCTGCCAGTGGTCTAATGGTCAAAAGTTGCTGGTTCAAATGTCCATGTAATCAGTTGAGATGACCATGCATTGTGTCCTGTGGTGGACTGGTTGTATCCGGTCTGTGTCACTTACCACAGAGACTGGGTTTAAGCATCGGTCCTATTAGTCTCCATGGCTAGGGAAGTAAATAATATCAAATAATAAATAGTCAAATGAATTTCCTTGACTGAAGGGAAAGACAAACACCTGTTGAACACATGTACAGTTTATTTGTTTCCGTCATATACACACTGCAGCTCCTGTTTCTTTTCTCTGGGTTTTACCCTTTTTTCTTTTTTTATTCTCCCAGTTATTCATTTTACTAATACATGCCCTTGTATATATTCATTAATAATTGTCATCACCATAGAAACAAGATGCTTATTTGTGAAACTCCAAGTTCTGACTCATTTCTTGTTCAACAATCAAAAGAGTTTTAATTTTTGTCCTCTAAAGCCATCATGTTACACACTCCAGATGCTATGCGGGGAAACCATAATATTGTCACAAAGAGTAGGATATAATCTTCACTGCACATAGATGCTTTAAGCCAACCCCAGGTCACACTTACAAACAGTGTGTAAGATGCCATAACCAGTTCATTTTCATTATTTTTATTTTCTTTTGCAATTGGAAGCCATAACTGACATCTCCGATTGACAATGATTCATACTAAGCATTTTCACCACACACACACACACCAACACACACACCGTCTCACATGCATATATTCATGAACCCATACAGATGGATATTGCAAATGAGCACCAGGAAGATGAACTGAGCATGAGATATCGGTAAAAAAAGACGCTGTGTGTGTCTATCCAGAAGCCAGTACAGAGTCGCCTTCTACAGGTGACACATTAATCTACATCTTTCTCTCTCTCTCTCACACACACACACACGTACACATATAGTTGGTATTGCATCTTGAATGAATACACTGAGAAGTGGGCCTTTTGGCTCTAACTGGCATACTGTTCTTTTGTATCTGATGTGGCTTAGATGGCCAGGACGGGTGGTCATGAGGAGCACTCAAGGCTAATATCCACAGGTACATTCAACAGACTACCGCTGCATTTGCATTTCTTGTTTGGCAAGTCAAAATGGTGTCTAGTATGTTGTCCTTTGAGGTCAACCTCAACCGAAATAGTAAAATGTTGATTTGGTGTTCTGTCTAAAACATGGCTCCTGTGCTATGTTGTCAGTTGAGAAAAAGAACTAAAATCTTGTGTTCCAGCACTAGTTCCTCTTGGGACATTGGTTCCACTTACCATATTGCAATTTGTTGTTTTGCAAGAGATTAATAACATTTTGATTATTGTAAAGCAGAAAGCTGGTTATTCCTGATCAGTTACTGAAAGATTTGTTTTGACATTCTGACGATTGCACTGAACCGTGGGTAAAATCAAGAGAACTGTAACATCAAAGCATTTCTTGCGGTCAGTCCTTAATTAGTATTACAATCTTAAATGTTGATATGCAAGTCCCTTACTATTGTTAAAAAAATCAAATATGAAGTGCTAATGCCTTTCTATATCAAGTCACAGCTAATGGTCTACTGGCCTGCTCTCTATGCTACTCTGGAGTATGTTCAGTCTTCCTTTGGCTCTGTGAGAACCATTGTGGTTATGCGACCGCTATCTAATATGACCTCACAAACTCAGATCCATGGTGTGAGAGGTATCACGCTTTTATTTTACAACATTTGCAACAACAATAAAGGACAAAAAAAAATCAAACAAAAAACAACTGAATCACATTCGCTCTCTCCTTCCACCACAAACAGTTAGAGGAGGCCTGGTCAATGCTTATGAGGACAATCGGGGTTTTGTCCAGGGACATTGGAACCAAATTCATCAGCTCAAGAGAGAAGATGTGAGATGAGGTGTGTGTGTGTGTGTTTGTGGTTGTGTGTGTCAGTTGGGAAAGGTGATGAAGAAGCTTGTATATTAGATGGTTTCTGGGGATGTCGTGAGCTTACATACAGTGCACAAATGATTGAAAAAAGAAAAGAAAATCAAACCTTAAACATTCATGATTACTATTTTCATTCAGGGTAGGGGGTGGGGGTTGCAGTGTCCGTGAGGTGAAAAAGCACAGTGTGCGCGACCCCACTCTCACTCACAACAAACACACACATACACACGCACACACACACACACACACACACACACAGAGACAGACATGCAGATACTGTATATCTCTTTGCTCTGAAGAATGTGACAACACACACAAAGAAATGACACAGACACACAGAAAAAAGTGGACAATCAGACTGGACAAGCTGGACAGGATGGGACTGTACAAACCAGGTGTGAAAGGCTTTGGATTCTGTGATACCAGACGTTTTTCTCTCTCCGATACCCAGACTCAGATGGGGAAAACAAGGAGATTCTGATTTGCAGACACATTCAAAAGGACACAACACACTCTAACTTGGCAAGCAGTGGTATGACGTCACCCCATACTTATAGTGA
This sequence comes from Alosa sapidissima, assembly GCF_018492685.1. NCBI lineage: Eukaryota > Metazoa > Chordata > Actinopteri > Clupeiformes > Clupeidae > Alosa > Alosa sapidissima. The sequence continues at coordinate 2,466,060 of NC_055974.1, read as the reverse complement.
GGCAGAGTACTCGTTTACGGGTCATGATACAGCACACACTAGCACATTCAATCTCCTTCCCAATCAGTCCTCTAAATCCACACCTCACACTGTACAAGAGGGCCTTGCCACCATACACACGGACTAACACATCCCAGTCTGTTGGTTCTGGTTAGAGTAGGTTTGTACTTGTTACGACAGGTTCCTCTAACAGCTGATGGGGGAGGAAAAGGAGGTATCGTGTTTTGAAGTCGTGTGATCCATGGGTGCTGAGCTTCATGGGGGGGGGGGGGGCGTTAGCTGGCGCATGGTTGCATGTGTGTACAGCAGGTATGGGAAGCAGTGCAGTGAGTTTCAGTGGAGCCCCCCCCCCCCCCCTTTTGCAATGTCTCCTCCTCAGATTCAAATGTCCGACGGCAAATAGGACTGTGCATGAGCTTCGGCCTCCCGGTTGACCCTTGCGCTTGTCTTCCTGTTGCTTTTCTCATCCCTCCGTTTGATTTTTTTTCCTTTTTGTTTGTCAGAACACAGCAGCCAAAAGTATGAAAAGAGCACGGCAAAAAGGTAACTATGTTTGTCTTGGTTAAGTCGGCAGACAACACAGGATAAGCTTTCTTTGGTCACAAAATTAGCAAATCAAAACAAAATAAAAACAAAATGCATTAAAGCATAAAAACAATGGAAAAGAGTGTTCTATCAGTTGCCACAAGGGGGTGTGGTGGGAGGGGAGTTACGTAATCAAAGAAACCAAAAAATGAATGAAAACATTCCAGGATTTGTGGAGCAAAGGCGCTGAGGGTCACAGAGAGGAAGAGCAAGGTGGCGAGAATCAGCAGTGCATTCTGGGGAAGGGTATTCCAGAGCAGAGATACAGGAAGAAGAGGAGGAGCCACAAAAACACAACCAGAGTGAAATGGTGAATGAGCAGCAACACCATCATTTCTTCTTTTCTTTCCTCTTCTCCTCCTTCTCCACCACCTCCTCCTCTTCCTCCCTCTTTTTCTGCCGACCCTCCTTCTCTTCCTCCTCCTCCGCCTCCTCCTCGCCCTTCTCTGCTTCCTCTCGCTTGTCGCAGTAGCTCTGGAGGAGCAGACGCAGGTGTTGCTGCAGGTGGTCAGGGCGCAGGGCTTCAGGGATGTCCTCCAGGCGCTCCAGGTGAGTGTGCTTGCTCTGGCCGTCCCTCATCACAGTCCTCTTCTGCGTGCATGTCTTACGCATCCGGGTCCTGGAGGGGAACGAAAGCGCAGAAAAGACATGAGACTCATAAAGAGCAAGAGTGAGCCAAGTATAGTGCGTCTGATAGGATTGTGAGTTTACTGGTTTTAAAAGTATGGTGCATAGATTTTAGTGGTGAAAATGAAGTCTATGGATATTCTTGTGTACAAGATAAAAGGTTCTCAGTATTATACTGAAATCCAAACATTTATTTTATTTGGTTAAAAATGCGAAAAAGATTGACTGAAAAATATTGTGCAAAAACTGTAACTGTAAATGCAGTATATTAATTGCACATAATTGCTAGTTTTGATAACAAAACATGCATCAGAGATCACACATTTGTTTAGGATTGTCACTGGCAAAGGTGAAGTCATTAGTTTCACACACCATTCTCATGAGATTTAGACTTCAAGCATGGACTTGCCCCCATGGGCCTACAAAGAAATCTGAAAATGTGCAGTTTTTTTGTGGCTCATTACATAATGGATGTCCATTAGAGAGGAAATGAAAAAGTAGGTCATTTCCTGTATGTTAATGCCACAGTCACGTAATTCCATGCCGTGCTCTAAAACCATGCCACACACTGTTTCAGAATGCCCTGACAAAAAGGGTAATTTCTTTTGGTCAGACGTGCTTCGGGGCAGAGACCACAAGTCACCACCCGACCTTTTCACCACTGATCCATCTTCCTTCACAACCTCCTTCTCTACTAAATGAGGCAGAAGCACTTTCCCAAATCCCCCAGCGTAACTCATAGCCTAGAATCAGGGATAGAAATGGGCAGCTGTTCACAAAAAAGATTTTCTTCTTAACATTTTCAGACAATTAAAAGTTCATAAATTGTCTACATATGGTGCACATTGAAAAGTGTGACAGTATTGGCATAAGATTTGATGCATATATAAATCTCTCTCCATAAAGCATAAATATGCCTATATAAATCTCTATAGGCATATAGGCATATATGCATATATAAATCTCTCTCCATAAAGCATAAATATGCCTGACCATCAGTAAAATCTTTATTATTCATGCCTCTTCAAACTTTCTAGCTACCCTCTCCTTTTCTTACAAAGTATAGAGAGGGAAGGATATTCCCAGACCATTCATCAAAAATGACTGACCTCCATGTCATGATTTAAATGGAAGGGAAAATTGCACAGGCCTACTAGCACACATGCATTCCGACATCATTTAGCCACTGACCTTTTCAAAGTCATCTTTGGCCGAGGGGAGATCCGCTGCCAGCGAGGGGTCACCGATCTGCTTCTCCATCCGCTCGCCCTTCAGCACCATGGTCTTGACCACCCGGCTGACTTTCCGACCCTGGACAGGCTCGGCCTCGAATTCCGAGGCTGTGGCCGTGCCCAATGCTAGCGGCTCGGTGACGCTCACCTGACCAGGCGAAGATGACACACATGGTAAACTGGCTTGGTCTCTTTTGGTTTCATCAGCTATGCAGTTGTAATAGTACAGCAGACAGTACATCTTCCACTTTCTCATGTACTCAACTGGTTGATTTCCCATATTGAAGATTAGCATATTTAAATGAATCATATAAAATGTTCTTGTTTTCTCTGTTTTATTTTCTGACCCTGGATAAGTTTGGACAAATTTAACCTTGTACCTGAAAACAAAACTCACTGATGTAGCTGATTATATTCCCATTATCCCATTATTTTAATGGTGGAGAGGAACCAAAAACACAAACCTCCCTATGATCTCCCTCGCTCCGTACCACGGTCCTCTTCACTACTTTGGAGAAGCCATCAGCGTCGTCCACTGTGATGGTCTCCTGCGGCGACCCCTCGATGGTCATCTCCTCTCGTTCCACTCCATCAGCTGATGTGTACTTACGAATCACCTTCCTCGTGATCTAAGGTGAACCGGTGAACATCACTTTAGGACATTGCAATCTACGGCTGTAGATGGTTATGGAGTCTTATATTGCAATTGGGTGTTAGATATTGGAGAACATCAGTATTGCATCCCCTTGTTCAACAGCATGGCAATCTGTTCACACCTTGTATTTGTGTTGCATATGTATTTGAATTGTGTTCATAAGAGTGCGCTTGCCTTCTTCACCACCAGGTTTCCATGTTCATCAGTATACTGCTCCTCGGTCACAGACTGGGGAGGAATATCCGGCATCTCATCACCCTGCAGGACAAACACACAACTCAGTCATCCTGCATTCAACACCGTGAGTCTATGGGGCAAGCGTCAAAATCACTATTTTACCTCAAAGACTAAGCATTGAGTAATTTACCCTTAAAACCTAAGTCTTGTTATAGAAGCCCATATAACAAGACCCACAACCTAATGCATGGGGTATGGGATACATAATAGGTCTACACTGTAAACATAAATGACACTGTGGTTTGACTGAGTCTGATTGAAATGTATGTCATAGAAGAAATACTTCCCACATTTTACTTTTTACAGTGTAGACCCAGAAAATAATAAATGAAAATGGAGTCAAAAAATAAACAAATGATGAAAGTAATAAAGCATTTTTTGCCCTTTTCCTTGACTATGCAAAATGCATTTCTGCCATTGTTCATTTGTTGCCACAGGCCTTAAACCAAGGAGAGGGCAAACAAAAACAAAACACAAAAGGAAACAAACACCCTTCTCTCTATGAAATCATTAAAAACACATCACACAAACTAAAGCTGCAGGACCTAATCAACTCACACACCCCAAACCTGTACCTGTATTATAACTCTGCGTCGGACCACTCTCGTGGTCAGTATTTCCTCCTCTGAACTATCGGACAGCAAACCTAGCTCCGATGCTATCTCCTGGAGGTGTCACAGAAACATTACTGGGTTTTGTGCAGTGGATTTATTTGTGTTATGATAGCAAGGCGTGTGTTAGCAGCACTAGTCTGTTCAGCTACAGGCATCACATAAACCACAAGCACAGCACTCATTTGGTTTGTTGGAGTGTGTGTGTGTTTGTGTGTGTGTGTGTGTGTGTGTTGGAGAAGTAGGTGTTGTAAAATGCTCTCTGTAAACCTATTAATATACTGTAATGTATTATATTATCTTGTTCTGTTGGTTCTGCAAGATACTATGGTGATGCATGGACGATGATGATGATGATGATATTGATGATATTGATGAAGATGAAGAGAACGGACAATCAAAAAATCAAAATCCATGCATAAGCCTGGTTCTAATCCAAATAAATATCATAGGGAGGTATGACTAAAAACATCATATGCATGTATAACAACAAAGCCACTTCGCTGAAGACTTTCAAAGTCATACCATGTTGTTTTTGTAAGCAAATTCCTATTTCATTCTGAGTTAATTCACACAGTTTTAAGGATTATAACTGCTTCCACCACCACACCTCTGTTACTGTACACTCACTGCAAGTGATGGTTAAACTAAACCCATGCATTACTTTCAAAACAGCCCCAAGGCTTATTGCATCCCATGCTGGCAAGAAATCTCTTAAAAGTTGGTGTTAGCGCTTAAGTACAGCTCAGGGACGTGCTTCTTTGGAGGGAGGCAGGGCACAAGCCAATGGTGCACTCATGCACAGGCTCTTACCCTGCCCAGCGAATCCTCATCATCGGTATCATAATAATTCCCTTTCCTCGGTGGAAGCTCCTCGGCTACCGTACCTTCGTACCCGAAAGCCAGTTCCCTATCTTCAGCGTATTCATACTTCTCCTCTTCGGGTTCTAAAATAATGGGGAATTCAAAGTCATCGCTTCCCATTGACACCGGCCTCCTGTCCGTTTTGGAGTAATGTTGGCTGGACAGGAAGTCAAAGCTGGGAGTTCCTGGGAGTGACTCGATGTGGTAGGGTATCTCGGACAAAACCTTCAGAGTCTCTGCCTCTGGCTCAGAGACGTCAGAGAATGATTGTTTGCAGTCAAAAAATTCAGAGCTTTCAGAGTCCTCGGTTTTGATGCTGTCAGTGTGAACCAGGTGCCCCTTAGTTGGGGGGTGTCTTGGGGTTACCGCATCTGGACCAAATGAGGCCAGAGTTTTCTCAAATTCAGAGAGGGCATGCCTAAAACCTGGTGAGGGCTGAGCTTCTTCAGCACGGTGCTCTGAAACTGAAACCACTGCTTGATAGTCAGGTGCTACAAGACTTTGACTGGACATTGGTGAGAAGTATATTGACTCAGATGTTTGTAGAGGGGATTCATGTATATTGGGTGTGACTGCTCTATGGGTTGTGAAAGTATCATCCTTAAAAAACTCAAATCGTTGGAATGTTTTCGCTTCTTGAGTGGAAGTGAGCTCAGAGAGTTCATGAGGAGCTTCTCTGGGTCCAGACGACACTGACACTCTCTGATCTAAAATGGTTGCATCACTTTCACAAATAAGAGACTGATTCAGCTCTAACCCTTCTGAGAGTTGAGCTGTCTCAACCTGAAAAGAAACGTAGAATTATCTTTAAACCATAGATAATCACATATAACCACTTGTCATCAACACAACTTACAGAAACTGACAAACCATGCAATGTTTTAGTATTTGTATATTGTCAATACGATTTCATGGTTAATTTCATGGAACCAATTGTCATGGAACCAAATGTCCATGCACTTCCATTATCACACATCTGAACTGTATTCCTCTTAAGTCGGACTCTTTCAACATGTTAGGTGTCAATCCAGTAAGTCAGAAGCATTCCCTGTGATCAATCCATGGTTAGCTAGTCCAAAGACAGAAGGTGTGTCCAATATCTCTCAAGCATAATTTTACACCTGCACACCACTGACATGCTTGAGTTCTTACCCCCTCTTGAGGTTCTTGGATTTGAAACTCAGGTACTCCTTGATGTGAGACCTCATCTCCTCTTCTTTTGTCTTGGGCTTGTAGCTCAGCAGACTCCTGGACAATAGTCTGATCTGTATCAGCCTCTTCCTTTCGATTAGCCTTCTTCTTTTTTTTCCTTGGACTTGCTTTAGGCTTTGTGATTGTCTCCTCAATCTGTTTTGGCTTTGGTGAGCTATCAGGTATTAACGGAGACTGGTGATGGGTATTCATTTGTTTGTCTTCTGATATGTCAGAGGACTGGGAAACATCCTCAAATTCTCCTCTACTTTCCTCAGATGTCAAGTGACCAAATGACTTAGTCTCAGTTGTAACTGAAGTCTTGATCATTTCTTTCTTGTCCTTAGCAGCATACACAATTACACTCTGCTTATGATCGTGTTGTGTGTAAGACACTAATGACTCAGGTGATGAGGGACGGTCCTCTTCTACCTTATATTCTATTGAATACTTGGACACAGGCGAACTGTGTTCCACACCAAGATCTGCAGCCTCAGGTGAAGGGCATCGGAACACAGTTTCAAATGCTGAAGTCAGAGGTGACACAGATCGGGAGTCAGACTGTGAGTGCTGAGAACTGGGTGACACTGATCTGTACTCTGAATGTGATGGCCATGAAGAATCAACATGTAAACTATGCTGCTGTCTGGTTTCAATCACAATGGCTGTATTTGTACCCAATTCAGTTTTACAACTTGCTTCAAATTCGCTAACATTTACTGGTGATGGAGGTCTATACTGAGGAGTTGGTGAGTCAGGAGAGAGCTGTGTGTTCTCGTTTAATGAAGATATAGACTCCGGAGAAGATGCTCTACCCTCTGATGGTTGGACTAATATATCTGGTAATGCAACTGCATGCTCAGGGATAGGAGAATCAGGAGACAATGGTCTATGTTCATCTACTGATATCACTGACCCACAGGATGGTGCCCTACTTCCACACATGAACATAGAGTCAGGCGATGAACGCTCAAATTCTGAAACTGTGTCGGGCGACAGGGATGTTAACTCACTCACTGTTGTCAAAGACCCTGATGTTTCAGAGATGGTCAATGAGGTTGAGAAGAAATGTTCCTCATAGAAATCTTCAGAAAGTGTTTGCTCATACTGGGCCATCTCAATCCTACTGCCTATAACCTCAAAAACACCAGGTTTGGGCAAGAAAGTCTCACCTTTGTACTGGGGGTCCAGTACTGGGGACATTAGGTTCATTGGAATGGCCTTATGAGTAAATCTATACTCAGGTACAATAATAACAGAATCATGTGAAGATGGAGTAAGTGTGTGAGATGTCTCTGGTGTCTGTCTGGGAAGCATGCTTGTGGGCAATTCCATGGATCTATTCTCTGGGATAATTTCTTCAGATGTTGATAAATCATGTACCACATTCGTAATCTGTGATATTGGTGCATCTACTGATGCCACTGAATCAGGTGATTCAGGTCTGTTTTCACAGAATGTTAATTCTGTTGTCTGGTCAACCTCTATGTCAGAAGTTATCGACTCAGGTGAGGATGATCGGTGCCCTTTTAACGATATGTGATAGTCTGGCAAAGATTGACCAAATCCCGGGATTGGGGAATCAGGGGTTAGGGGTCTGTTTTCACATATGGATGTTGTTGACCCTGGAGATGATGGCCTATGACCACTTGCGACAACAAAAGGATCACTAACCTCAAAATCTATGTCTGACACCAGAGATTCAGGAGTGTCTGACCTATGACTTATAGAAAATGCTGTGGATTCAAAGAATAACGGAGAAAACTGTTGAATGGGTGAGTCTGGTGATAATGCCTTAAATTCACTTAGTGAAGACGTTGATTCCGGTGAAGCTGTGCGAACATCCATCATTGCTGAATCTGGGGAGATGGGCCTATACTCTGGTATAGAATCCGGTGTCAAAAGTCTATCATCAGGCTCTGACTCTATTGAAACTGGTGACTCAGGCCTGTCTTCATAATCAAAGATATCAGAGAGTGCTGATTCATATTCTGTATCAGATAAGACTGATTCTGGTGAAAAAGATCGACATCCATATACAGAAACAGAATAATAAGGTAATGGTGAATAAAATTTAGGAATAGGTGAATCAGGGGACAATGGCCTGTTTTCACTGAAAGATAAATTTGACTCAGGGGAGGATGGTCTACTGGTATAGTCTAAAAAGCTAAGGTCCAATGACTCAAAGTCTAGGTCAGGTGTCACTGATTCTGGAGATGCAGATCTTTGTCCTGTATAAGAATACATTGGTTCAATGATAGTCAGTGAATACTGTGGTATGGGTGAGTCAGGTGATAATGACTTGAACTCATTAATAGATGCTACAGATTCTGGTGAAGAGCATCTGAGGTCAGTCATAAACATGGCTGAATCTGGTGACATTGGTATGTACTCTGGGATTGAATCTGGTGAGAGAGGTCTATCCTCAAACTCTGATGTGATAGATTCGGGAGATTCTGGTCTTTGCTCCAACTCTAGGAGTTCAGAAAACAATGGTGCATATTCTACATCTGATATATCAGATACTGGTGTGCATGACCTGTACCCTGTGGATGGCGGTATGATATCTAGCAGTAACCGTGTAAACTGTGGAATCGGTGAATCTGGAGAGAGCGCTCTATTGCCATTTACAGATGCTATGGACTCTGGAGACGAAGGTCTCTCTTCAGTAGCCATGAGTAGAAAGTCGGAAAATGCATAATCTAGATCAGATCCAACAGACTCTGGTGACTGTGATCGTGAGCCCATGGGAAGTCCTGTGGGATCAAAGAATGGCTGCATAAATTGTGGTATGGGCGAGTCAGGAGATAGCGCTTGCAACTCATTGAGTGAAGCATCAGATTCTGGTGAGCATGTTCTCATGAGGAACTCAGAGAGCAGTGGCTCATACTCTGATTCTGAGATGTCTGAACCAAGTGAATATGATGACATTGAGCCCGGGGAAGATGACCTGCACCCTGTGTTTGTGCACTCATATATTGTTGGTGCAAATTCAGGTACTGGTGAATCTGGTGACAGCTGTCTGTATTCATTTATTGATCCTGCAGATTCTGGTGAGGCTGGTCTCTCTTCAGTAACCATTAGTATGAACTCACTGAGGGCATACTCCATATCAGAGACTACGGACTCTGGAGATGCAGACCGTTGTCCTGTATAAAAATACATTGGTTCAATGATTGTCAGTGAATACTGTGGTATGGGTGAGTCAGGTGATAATGACTTGAACTCATTAATTGATGCTACAGATTCTGGTGAAGAGCATCTAAGATCAGTCATAACCATGGCTGAATCTGGTGACATTGGTATGTACTCTGGGATTGAATCTGGTGAGAGAGGTCTATCCTCAAACTCTGATGTGATAGATTCGGGAGATTCAGGCCTTTGTTCCAACTCTAGGAGTTCAGAAAACAATGGTGCATATTCTACATCTGATATATCAGATACTGGTGTGCATGACCTGTACCCTGTGGATGGCGGTATGATATCTAGCAGTAACCGTGTAAACTGTGGAATCGGTGAATCTGGAGAGAGCGCTCTGTTGCCATTTACAGATGCTATGGACTCTGGAGACGAAGGTCTCTCTTCAGTAGCCATGAGTAGAAAGTCGGAAAATGCATAATCTAGATCAGATCCAACAGACTCTGGTGACTGTGATCGTGAGCCCATGGGAAGTCCTGTGGGATCAAAGAATGGTTGCATAAATTGTGGTATGGGCGAGTCAGGAGATAGCGCTTGCAACTCATTGAGTGAAGCATCAGATTCTGGTGAGCATGTTCTCATGAGGAACTCAGAGAGCAGTGGCTCATACTCTGATTCTGAGATGTCTGAACCAAGTGAATATGATGACATTGAGCCCGGGGAAGATGACCTGCACCCTGTGTTTGTGCACTCATATATTGTTGGTGCAAATTCAGGTACTGGTGAATCTGGTGACAGCTGTCTGTATTCATTTATTGATCCTGCAGATTCTGGTGAGGCTGGTCTCTCTTCAGTAACCATTAGTATGAACTCACTGAGGGCATACTCCATATCAGAGACTACGGACTCTGGAGATGCAGACCGTTGTCCTGTATAAAAATACATTGGTTCAATGATAGTCAGTGAATACTGTGGTATGGGTGAGTCAGGTGATAATGACTTGAACTCATTAATTGATGCTACAGATTCTGGTGAAGAGCATCTAAGATCAGTCATAACCATGGCTGAATCTGGTGACATTGGTATGTACTCTGGGATTGAATCTGGTGAGAGAGGTCTAGCCTCAAACTCTGATGTGATAGATTCGGGAGATTCAGGCCTTTGTTCCAACTCTAGGAGTTCAGAAAACAATGGTGCATATTCTACATCTGATATATCAGATACTGGTGTGCATGACCTGTACCCTGTGGATGGCGGTATGATATCTAGCAGTAACCGTGTAAACTGTGGAATCGGTGAATCTGGAGAGAGCGCTCTGTTGCCATTTACAGATGCTATGGACTCTGGAGACGAAGGTCTCTCTTCAGTAGCCATGAGTAGGAAGTCAGAAAATGCATAATCTAGATCAGATCCAACAGACTCTGGTGACTGTGATCGTGAGCCCATGGGAAGTCCTGTGGGATCAAAGAATGGCTGCATAAATTGTGGTATGGGCGAGTCAGGAGATAGCGCTTGCAACTCATTGAGTGAAGCATCAGATTCTGGTGAGCATGTTCTCATGAGGAACTCAGAGAGCAGTGGCTCATACTCTGATTCTGAGATGTCTGAACCAAGTGAATATGATGACAGTGAGCCAGGGGAAGATGACCTGTACCCTGTGTTTGTGCACTCATAAACTGTTGGTGCAAATTCAGGTACTGGTGAATCTGGTGATAGCTGACTGTGTTCATGTATTGATCCTGCAGATTCTGGCGAGGCTGGTCTCTCTTCTGTGGCCATCAGTATAAACTCACTAAGGGCATACTCTATATCAGAGACTACAGAGTCTGGAGATGCAGACATCTGCCTTGTCCCAAAGTCTGATTCAAAGAATGACTGTGAAAACTGTGGTATGGGCGAGTCAGGCGATAAAGCCTTAAACTCATTTAGTGATGACACTGACTCAGGCGACGATAATCTAAGTTCATTCAACATGGTTGAGTCCGGTGACATAGGTCTGTATTCCGGTATCGAGTCTGGGGACAGAGCTCGGTCCTCCAGTTCGGACACAATCGATTCTGGTGATTCTGGCCTTTTCAGAGGTTCTAACCCTTCGCCAAGCTGTGGTGAGTATTCTATGTCTGAGATGTCCGATTCCGGAGAGGATGACCTGTGTGGCTGCATGGAGACGGATATTTCAAAGTGGGTAGGTGTGTACTCTGGGATGGGTGAATCAGGTGAGAGGGGTCTGTGGTCGTTTACAGATGCTACTGATTCTGGAGAGGAAGGTCTTTGATCACAAGACCTGGAAGTCACTATTAGTTCAATTTCTGCATCAGACAATCCTGAGTCAGGCGATTCTGATCTGTACCCTGCTAAGAAAGAGGCTGAATCAACAAACTGAGAGAATTGTGGTATCGGTGAATCTGCTGATAACTCATTAGATGATGCAACTGATTCAGGTGATGATACTCTGGGATCTGATAGCATTTGCATAGCTGATTTGGGAGAGATGGGCCTAAACTCAGGTATTGAATCAAGTGATAGAGCTCTCTCTTTTCCCACTTCTGACACTACTGACTCAGGGGATTCGTGCCTTTGAGATTTAGAGTCGGGAGACTCAACTTTAGGTTTTCCCACAGGTGAAGGAATATCATTACATGCAGGGGACACCTCTTTGTTGTTTTCTGCCATACCTGTTCGAGTTTGAAGTACATTAGCCTGTGACACTGAGAGTGCTTCAGAGAACTCTCTATAGTCAATTTCTAGCCTGTGCCCTGTAACTTCAAAAGTACCAGTTTTATCATTGAATGTCTCCCCCTTATATTGTGGGTCATACACATGAGCTATGTAATCTGTCAGAACTGCTTTATAAACAAGTTTGAATTCAGGTACCAATCGGGTAAATTTGTGTATTGTTAGCTCAGATGTGGCTGATGCAGTTGATGATGGCTCTTCATGATTTTCTGGTTCTGAAGAGTCTATTGATTTTGTGTTAGAATCTGGTTTAGTGATTTTACTATGTTTAGCAACCTCTAAGTGTTTATCAATTTCTATAATGACTGTTTCTTTTGTTGCTTCTATTTTACATGTTGCTTCATCTGTATCTCCTTTTTTAGACTCCACCATTTCAGGTGTAGTTACTGATTTTGTCTTTGAGTGTTTTTTCTTTGCCTTATCTCTTTTTTGTTGAGTGGGACTGTATGGTACAGTTCCTGGTTTGGTTGACCCTTCTGTTGAACCTGTGTCATCGTCATATTTCTTTTTTTGGGGTTCTTTTATTGCACAGACCAGTTCCAAATGTACTGGACTAATTTCAAGCAATTCTAGTGGTAGTAATGAAGTCTGTTTAAAGTCAGACATTACTGACTCTGGTGAATCAGTTCTGCAAACACTGTCAAATAAATCAAGAGGTAGTGGTGTATATTCAGTGTCTGATGACACAGACACAGGTGATACAGAAGATCGTTCAACATATGAGACCGATTCAGGGAGGTGGTGTCTAAATTCTGGAATAGGGGAGTCAGGTGAAAGGGATTGGAATTCATTAACAGAGGATATTGACACAGGTGACTCAGGCCTTTGTTCAGAGTCAATGGTGAGGACATTCCATGGCTCATTTTCATCAATCTCTGAGGTGAGTGAATCAGGAGACCCAGGAGACAACCTGCTCTGTGTCTCTGAGTATTCTGGAAGAAATAAATAGAACTGTGGAATGGGCGAGTCTGGTGTTAATGGTCGGTATTCATTAATCGAAAAATTTGATTCTGGTGAAAAGGGTCTAACTACCAAATCTAATGGTGAAGGTAGCACTAACTCCCACTCCCACTCTGATTCGGTTAATTCTGGTGATACTGACCCATCACTATCAACTATACTGATGAATTCTTGCACAGCAAATTGAGGTATTGGTGAGTCTGGAGACAATGTGGTGTATTGATTTATAGATACCATGGATTCTGGAGATGATTGTCTGACTACAGACATGTAGTCTTCTGGAGTCATAGGTCTATACTCTGTACTATCTGTGCTTTGTTCTGGAGAGGATGTTCTTTCCTGAGTCTCATAAGTGAATGAGTCTGGTGTAAGTGATCGCCAGTCTAGAACAGACCCTGGTGATACGGGCCTAACTGTGTCAGGAACCATCAAATGAGAAGCTCCAACCTTGAGCTCAGAATCTGACTTTATACCAACTCTCTCCAAAAACAACTTATCAGACTCTGCAAAGTATGCAGTTAACTCCGCTAAGCCATAGTCAAGCACAGGAGGTAGAGGGGTAGATGGCCTGAAGTCAGGTATGGGAGAGTCTGGTGAAAGTTGACTTTCATTGGTGAGTGATGACACAGATTCAGGTGAAGAGGTTCTGACATAAGGAAGTGAGACAGTGCCTAGGGATTCTGGTCTGTCCTCAGGTATGGGGGAGTCAGGGGTAAGTGGCCTGTTCTCATCAAACGAGACTACTGATTCGGGTGAAGATGTTCTCTCCTCTAGCAAACACATTTCAAGGTCAGCAGTGTAATCAGATTCTGAATCTGGTATCAAGGGCCTAGATATGGTGTGTGGTGTCAATAACACTGGTGTTAGAGGTCTGTAATCGTCAACTGTTTCTTTTATAGTGGCTGTATGTTTCTGCTGAGTTATAGGAATTGATACTTCATATCTAAATTCTGCACCTGGAGGGGTAGGTGATGGTGATCTTTTGTCAGTTAGTTTGGGAACTGACTGCTCAGCCATCTCATCACTTGACATCTGATACACTGTAGAAAGTACTTCTGGTGATGCATCCACATCAACCAGACAAATTTTGGGCAACTCCATGGAAGAGGATGATGCTTGCTGCCGGTCAACTTGTGGTTCATTCTCCATATTTAACATGCTGGATTCTGGTGGGCTTGAAACTTGAACTTGAAGCTCAGGTATAACCATTACAAAGTCAAGGGTGGCTTGACTGACATCAATCTTATGAGATAGGGATGACAATTCACTTGCATCTTCATAAGTGACAGTGAGAGTTTTGCCTGCCTCATCTGGATTTAATAACATACATTTGTCTTCATTCACTTCCTGTTTGCCATCTTTTTCTGACTGTGGAACATTTACTTCCTCTAGTTCCTTCTTGTTAATGAATTCAAAGTCACTGCCATAAAGGGTTCTGTAAAATCTCTCTGAAATCTCCTCAATGTGTTGTTTGTTGTAAGCTTCCCTCTCAGTGATTTGGGCACCGGCTGTCTCAATGGTGACTTCATGTAATAAGCGTGTTGAAACTTGTCTGGACTGAGAAACCTTTTCACTGGATTGTGGGGTCATGGTGATTGTGGAGGTAGAAGAAAAGCTTGATCCAATATCCTCCCTTAGGTCCTTGAACAGTTCACAGAAGTCGGTCTCAGCCTTTTCGGACTCCAACAGCGTGTCTTCAAAATCGGTGACAATTACACCTTCGCGCTTATGACTCAGACGACGAGATTTGGTTGACTCATGATGAGTTTCGTCAGTGTGTGAGGTTAGACTGGGCACACTTGCCGTTGCACCTAACTCTGCACTTAACTCCTGAGGAGCCTCTAAAGCTGTTGGGGAAGGCTCTGGGGTAGAGTGTTGGGAGTCTGCAGCTCCTTTATAGACTGGATCGAGCACATGAGATTGCAGCCTCCAGGGAACAGCTTTGTACAGAGTGAACAAGGGACTTACATGTTTGACAGTGCCTAGGTGTCCAGATCCAGGCATTGTTGTAACTTCAAATCCCCTATGAAGAAAGCATACATAATATATCAAACAATGTGACAAAAAAATGATTTTGTGAGGAATTGCAGAATTCTACACACTAGATACTTCATATATTGTATTCCATTTACAAAGAAAAAATGTATGATGCTGGTAAACCATACAACTGTAACTGTCCAGTTAATGGTTTTAGGTCCTTACAGAGTGTCTTGTCCGCTCTTCAGGTCTGCTTGCACTTTCTCTTTCTGCGTGTGTCTCAAGAGTTCCGTCACTGATACGTCTGCATCTGCCCGTGCTGATGCGTCATGGAGGGAGGACAGGCTGGAAGAGAGGTCCTCAGTTGACACTACTGGGGGCTGCTGACCAGACCCTGGCCTCAGTGTGGCTGCTTCTGTCCGTCTTCCTGGCCTTGGACTGTCAATGTCTTCATGAAGGGCAGAGAATCCTTTACAAGGGATTGATTAGTAAATTAGTCCTGGAAACTATGCAGTATAAGACAATCTACTGAAAATGGCTATCCTAGCATCTTTCTATTATGCTCTTTCAGCTTATGAAGTTAAAAGTATTATGATGTATGTTTTACTTTAAGTATCTGCGGTCTAATATAAAAGATTTGGTAACACTTTATTTTAAGGGATCCTTGTTCCAGTGTATCAACATAATGATGTACAGTCTAACAACCTATATAACAATATGTAATATCACATACTTATGTTGTCCATACATAATGTATTTTTGTGTACCAACAGAACATTAGTCCACGTGTAATAAGAAGTGCTTGTTACAAAACTTTGCCAAATTGGCCTCTCTCTTTGGGGAAGGAAAAAAAGTGGCTATGGGGTGAAGTTTGGGACTCTTGACACCCTAACATTAAAGCTTAACTGAACATGCATATTCATATACATTTCTCCCAATGTCATTACCTTCACTGTGATCAAGTGATATGGTATGCTCTATTTCTGCATAGGTGTGTGATGACTCCATACTGGACTTGATAATTTTTGTTTCAATGAGATGCACTATGTCCATTCGGTTTATCTTGGTTAGCTTCATAATCAAAACATTCTCTGTAAAATAAATACCAACAATATAATTGTGATTTACAATAATGTATTTGTAAATACATTGAGTTATAATAAATACTCATTGGCAGGACTCATACTGGCAGCATACCTGTAGCATTCTTGCTCTCCCTTTCAGTCCAATATTTAATTAGCGCATGGCTTTGGTCTTGCAGTGAATTTGGGTTCTCAGTTCTTATTTGATGAATGTGCTCCTCACTAAATTCCAGCTCACGTGCCAATTCTATATAATTGAAAATAAAGGGAAAAATATTATTTAAACTGCTGAGATAATGATTGACATTGATGGCTAACTAGTTATATACCGTAATTGGCATACTAAACAGTAATTGGTAATGCCTTCAAAGACTGCTTACCTGTCCAGCTGAAGCCAAGATGGTCGGCAATGACTGCCAACCGTGACTCTTTTCTCTCTGCCTCCTCCTGTGGATCTACTGAAAATGCCATCACAACAGCAGAGGAGCCGTCAACGAAGGTCCCCATAAATATAGCTAAACAATTACACCTACTATGGGGGTGGAAGGTAATGTGCGCTCCATTTTCAATTCAAGTATATCAGGAAACAATCCCTAGTACCCAGATTTAAACTTTTTCACTGGCTTTCTCCTACATCTACTCAGGATCTACAGTACCTCCTCTGTTGTGAGTTAAAACTCAACCATGTTAACCGTACTATTTATAGTTATATATCAGGCCATTTGAAGCAATCATTTAACCCTCCTATTATGTTAATAATAGGGTAATAGTGACCCAAAACTATTTTCAAAATGAAAAAAAGTGATCAATCTTTATGGCTGTTTATTGTCATTATTAGCTTCCCAAAATGACTCCAAAAATATATATTCATTGGAATGCTTTGTCATTCTAGGTGTACCTGCTATAAAAAGAAATGTTAGGGTCAATATGACCCGAAGTAACTTTTGATGTAGAATAAATTATGTGAGCTGTCCTGTCTTACTCAGTGTTTCATAATCTAATCAGCCTTTCTTCTCATACTCACAATTACCTGCTAAAAAGCTAATTTATGATCAAATAATTTCTTAAATATCATCTAAACAGTCTAAATACAATATTAGTACACTTTTGTGAGTTTATATACTAGTTTATGACTATCTTTGAATTGCTAAGTTTGGATTGCATGTGGCCTTCTTGGGGCTCTAGAGAGAGACAAAATAAGTGGACTTGAAAAACAACTATTTGGTTGAATTCTAAACTAGTGAAAGACTTAAAGCATAATAGGAGGGTTCATGGCACTTGTTGAAATACAAGATTAGTCCTACCTCATGTACAATAAATCATACAATTCCAATAGTGTTTACTTAAATAATGTATAGGTAAATGTTAAACTTGCTTCTTTTTGGGTAAGGTCTACTTTTCTAATGAAAATCCTTATGAATCATTACTGACAGGAATTTAGCTGTAGATGAAATAGCCTTTAAATCAATCTTGAGATTTTCAAGACACACGCACACAGGAAGAGAAGAAACACAAACACAAACACAGCCAGAACAACACAGAAGCAACCACAGAAAGTTGAAGCCTTAGCTACATCACAGAGAGGCAGCACCTTCGTCGCTAGCAAGGTGAGGCGGAAGACAGAGAGAATGGGCCCCATGAGAAGGGGGGATACCTTGACTTCGGGCTTGGGGTTTATCGTCAGGGATTCTTTCCATCTGCGTCTCGATGGTGTCATCCCAGCGTGGTCTAACGACAAAGACGCCTTCGGGAAGTGGCAAGTGTATGTCAGGGAAAGCATCCACCTCTATGACAGAAGTGTCTATGGTGCTGCTTTCGTCATCAGACATGGCAGACGCCTCCAGATCATCCACTTTCTCCTGCTCCCTCTCTGCTTGTGCCAATCTCTCTACAACTTTTGCTGCTTCATCACTTATCTCTGAAAAAAACTCTAGAGACTGCTTGGGAGACTCTTGGGGATGCTCTTTTTTGGTCTCTTTGTCTGGTGTAGATGTTTGTGATGGCTTGCCTCTAACTGGCAATCTGGACTGAAATGTCTTGGGTTTGGTGGATGATTCACTACTAGCTGGGCGACCTTGGTCCTTTTTTGTTGGCTTTTTTGTCAAGTCACTCTCAACAGAGCGTGTAGTTGTGGAAGACTTCTTGATTCTGGAACCAGTGGAGGGACCTGTATCTGTCTCAGATTTTCTCCTAGTTTCAGGTTTTGCTGGCAGCTTTGACTTTTTGTCTTTGAGTGATTCAGCTCGCCTGACTGAGGACTCTGATGTACTATCCGACTTTATAGAGCTGGCCTTAACAGGTATTCTTGATTTGGGACTCTCAGCTGAAGGAGTGTCTTTTCTTGCTGCAGCACCTACTTTTCCTGAGCCAGATTTGGCTGAACCCTTTGATAACTTTTCACTACTTGGGGAAGGGGTGGGCTTTTCGGGAGATTTAGGGAGTTCAATTACTGAGTGCTGATCCTCTGGTGAGGAATCAGAAGATTCTTGGTCCTGTTGGGAATACACTGACCTAGTTACTGTGGTGACAGCTGTCTGAACATTGGCAATAATTTGATCAGGGGAACTGAGATCAACTGCTACAAGGGTTTCCTCAGCAACCTTTTCAAACTTGGGTTCTACTGCGTCGGGTGTGATTGAATCTGTCTTTAAAGTTTTTGTTGATACAGACAAGCCCATTTTAATGGGAATTCTAGATTTTGAGGCATCTGACTTAGAACCTGCCTGATCATCGTCTACTGAAGAAGGTTGAGAGGAATCAGTAGTGTCCTTGGATGGTTTATCTTCCTCTTCTGGTTTTATTTGAAGGGTTAAGTTCATACCAACCTCAGCGTCAGTTGCAGTGGGCTCTGCAGCAGCCTCTTCCCTGGCCTCCTCTGCAACTGCCTCTTCAATAGGCTGTTCCCCTATCTGGAAGAAAGCAAACCCTTCCTCCTCATAGCTCCTTTTAGTCATGTCAATAGCACCACTTCTGGTCATTTCGAAAAGCTTGCCTTCTTGAAAGAGAAAAGGATTTGGTTCACTAGTCGGTGTTCCATCCTCTGTGGGTGTCCTCCCAGGAGTTGTGTCAGGCGTTGCAGCCTGGGACTGGCGTTCAACTGCTAGACTCAGGATTTTTTGCTCTTCTTCTTTTACCCTGGCTGCAAAAGCATCATCATCCTCCCGCATTGTGCTCCAGGGGTCCATTTCTGATCTTGCTGTGACTCCCTTTGATTCTGTTTTTGGACGTTCCTCCTCTTCTTCATAGTCCTCGGTATCATCATAAATGCACACTTCCGGTTTGAATGTTTCCCCCCCATGTCCAATAACAATGGAGGCATCTACTCTATCTACACCTATGTCAGATGCCCCTGAATGTTTCATGTGATCACCCTTCACCTCATCTGTTATATTTCTTTCTGCTTGGCATGGTGCTTTAGCACTGTCACGCTCAAGAAGATCTGTCACCTGTACTACTCCTCTGCCATCATCATCCTTAATTTCTCTCGATTTTCTCAAACATGCTTCCTTTTGTTCATCTGTTATATTAGCAGCCCCCTCAGATGAGGATGGAGACACCTTAAGGGACTGTACTACCTGAAGAGGTTCAGTACAAACTTTGGCAGGGAGAGATGCTTGAGCATTTGTGATGTGTTGTTCTGAGACAGACTGAGGCCCCCCCTCAACTGCTTTGGCTGATGCCGTTGTACTGTGGGTGTCCATTTGGTGAACATCTTCAGCCTTTACACCTGCTGAAAAAGGAGAGGGAGGTTGTACTTTAATATTGGGTTCAACACACAGAGCTACCACTGAGCCCAGTACAGGATCAGTGTGCTCAAGGCCATCCCCTGATGGTGTCTGATCTTTGGACACTAGTCCAATTTGTTTGGTGCTGTCATGTCCTGCTTCAGACACTACTGCTGACTGAGCGGATCTGATATCTTTTCTATTGTCCTTTTTGCCTCTCGCATCCTGCTCCATTTCATCGAATGTTTTTATTTTGGCAGCCATTTTAAACATTTCTTCCTCTGGTGTGAATTTCCTTTGAGTCTCGCCACTCTCCGCCTCATAATCCTCTGCCTCCTCAGGAATGGGTGGATTTAGGGTAACAGAAAGGGTCATGGGGTCAGGGGTTTTGGGGTTCACCTCATAACTTACCTCTTCAGAACTTGGGGTGTCAGGGGAGAGGGGGCTCTTACCCGAACTTTCCATTTGGGACGTCTTTTCAGAACTGTCATCCTCGGCACTGGCTTCCTGGTCTCTGAGGAGTCTACTACGCAAATTGTCTAGGGGGAAGTCAGGGGCTCTTGAGGGTTGCTCTTGCCCTGTTGGCACACTGAGTTCATCTACCACAGGAGGGAAAGACAGGTTGGTTTTCTGCTCTACGGGGCTACTTTCTAAGGAGTCATGACAGGGAGATTCCTTTGTTGGGCTGGGCTCAATGGAGTCTGGAGTTCTATGGGAGGAGTTATCTTCCATGTTGGGACTAGTCTCTAAAGAGTCTCTGTGACTAAAGGTCAAGGAGTCATCAGCTACGGGGCTGAGAGAGTCTGACTCTCGATGTCTGAGAGGCAGATCTAGGCTATCCTGATGTGTGCATGCCCTTGTGGCCAAAGTGTCAATCGAAGCTGGTTCTGGATGACCATCAGGGGATTCCTCATCACTTAGAAAACCTTCTATGGTTTCAGAGCCCATCTTTGTAAGCTTTCGAGATTTTGGTGGTCTGGCTGATGCACTGATAATCTCCTTAGCAAGAGGGGCCTTTTCATCACCAAATTTAACTGCCTTGACCTTTGCAGTGGACTTGGACTCACTTGTGCCCGAAGAAGCCGAGTCTTCTATAGATGCCCCAAACTTGTCTTTGGAGGGACGTTGCGTGGTTTTCTCATGCTGTTTAACTGGGATGGCGGTGGCACCTTTCTTTGTGGTCTGCAAGGGCTCTTCACTTTTTTGAAGGAACAGAGAGGGGCTGTCTGGGCTTGTGTGTGGAGTTTCAGCCAGGCCCTCATGTTTGTAACTCTCTTCAGAACTCATCTGTTGCTCTCCAGAACCCACACTGGCGCTTGGAGACTCTGCTATACCCTCGTGTTTCAGGCTATCAGAACTGTCCTCCATCGCACCATTCTCAATTGAACTGTCAGGCCGGAATTCACTTCTGACTTTTCTCAGCTCAGGAGGTAGCGTAGTAGACATGTCTGTTCCAGTGGTGGGCCCTATAGTTAAAGCAGATGATGTGCTGGCACTCTGTTCTGCTAGTGTTTTAAACTGTTGGTACTGAGCATTGTCCTCAAGTTCAGCTTTTATGTCTGAGCTAAAGTCGGTTGAGTGCTTTCTGTCTGGGCTAATTTGAATGTCACTATCCCCTTGTTTTGCCTCTGGAAGTAAAGAATCCAGGGATATTTCACGTCCCTGTGAAAAACCTGACCCAACTTTTTGAGTGGGAGACTGAGGTTGTGTTTCTAATGATTCTATTTTTCCTTTTTCCTGTGTTTCTGTTTTAGTACTAGATGATTTTAGCTCAAAGAGCCCAGACTTTCTCTTTGAAGGGTCTTGCCCTGTCTGGAAAGCTCTCATTAATTCTTTTACTGACATAGTCTCTTCAAGCTTTTCTGATTCAGATTTTGGAGACTTGGGTGGGGCCTGTTGTTTTTTGCCTGTCTCTTTGGGCACTGCAGATGGTTTGCTGTCTTTACCTCCTAGTGTTGGTTTACTAGATGCTGGCTGCTTAAGATGTTTTTGCTCAGCCTCAACCTTTTGTTGAAGGGCTTTCACTTTGTCTTTAATGGACCCTATTGGTGTCTCTTCAACTACAGGTGAAACAGGTGATTTCTTTTGTGGGGCAGGGGCACTAAGATGGCTGTCTCCCTCCTGAGCTCCCACTTTAAGTCCCTTGTCAGTTTCTTTCTTAGGGGAAGAAGTACTGGATTCATCTGTGTGAGTTTGTGGACCTTTCCGTCTGGTTGGTTTCTTTACTTCTGCTACAGGGATTTTTGTGTCTTTCTTTGCTGTGGGGATGGCAGACGGTTTGGTGCCTTTGGACAGTTTTTCTTGTTTTTCACCCTCTGACGATTTAGCAGCGCTCTTGGGCAAATCCAGGAGGTACTCCTTTGGGTCACCTGTTAGGTGTGGAACCATGCCTGACAAGTCTGCCACACCTTTTGGTCTTGGAGCCCCCCGATTGGCCCGACCCTCCCGCATGACAGGTTCTTGTGGCTGGAGAGCGGCCATCTTTTTGGCCTCTTCGATTTCACTGTCTGAGAGAAGAACCCATTCCTCGTCTTTTTTTGGTGGAAAACTCTCTGACATTTCAGATGCTGCGGCCAGTTCACCCTCATAAGTCCCACTGCGAAGAATCTCACTGACTTTCTCCAAGTCTTCTTTGACTTTTTCCATTATCTCAAAAGGCTCGCCCGACACCTCCTCCACCCCTTTTTCAAGACCTCTCCCCTCAAGAGAAGTGGATTTGTCGGCTGAGTCAGTGGTCAGAATAGCAGTCATTTTGATCAAGTCTTGCTTCATCTCTGACACCTCGGAGAGCAAGTCGGGACTCGCAAGCACAGTTGAGTCTCTGATCAAATGAGCTTTCAGGGTAGATGTCTCAGTAGAGGTTTCTTCATCATCTTCCGTTTTGAAAGAGACATTTAAGGAGTAAACAAAACCAAAATTGAAATCAAAGGGAACAGAGATTTGAAAATTGTGATCAGGACAGGAACAGTACAAGGATCACATCAGGGATCACATTTGGGTAATAAGGAAACAACAGTGAAGGAAGGCATTAGGGATCAAGGCATAGAAGTATTTGGATCCGAAGGACTTGAGGAGCAAAATTTGACCGCAAAGCAAACTCAAACTAAACCTTAAAACACAACACAAGAAAGGGAGTACGCAAGGAAATAACTCGCTTTTACACACCCACAACAGCACATTCATACGTGTAAAACACAAAATAACAAGAGCCCAACTAAAATAGATATGAATGGATGACAACAGAAGACAAGGAATTGACAAGAAGACAAGGAAATGGGGGTCACATACACTGGAAAAGCAACATGTAAGCAGACATCTCAAGATTGTTCGAGAAGTACATTCTCTGTACAGAGAAAGACAGAGAGAAAGAGACAGAGAAAGAGAGAGAAAGAAAACTTTTAATGTTTCCCTCAAAAAGAAAGCCAGTGATGTAAAACTAATGGTTGAATGCAGGTTTGTACATCTCTGTATAGACACACAATGATTCATGACAAAATTGCTCAAATAAAAAATGTTTGCAAATATGTTGTTAATCAAATTATGGATTGATTCTTTCTTTCAAGGGACCAATGGCCATACCAACATCAGACAACTCAAATGAATTGATTTGGTAAAAAATATCTTGTGAAATACAATGTAAAAACATATGCAAACCAGATAATGTGCAGTAACAGTGAATTGCATAAATTAAATAGCGAGTGAGATTTTGCAAGAAAGTAAATGTTAAGCAAACATGAATATAAAGAATGCCCACACACTTTCCACATGCATTCTAGTATACACATTCACATGCACAGAGACATGTATACACCATCTCTCACTGTGTCCTTCCCTCTCTCTCCAACAGACACACACATAGCAACAGATGAACCGACACAGGACAGACATACACACACAGGCACATAAATGCATACACATAAATGCATACACACACACACACACACACACACACACTAACACACACACAGACACACACACACACAGAGAATATGTAAGCAAAGCTATTTCCATGCAAAGCAAAGGGGGTATTACAGACATGCAGCCTCAGGTGAAAGATGTCATCAGTTTCAAGCACGTTACAAGACCAGTGACAGGAGACATCAGGTTTTCAAATGTTTAGCTCATGACATTGCATAGTGTGGTGATCTTTTCTAACTATATTTTGCTGTTTGTCATCACACATCAGAGCAACTAACATTGTGCTTATTACCATTCACAAACTATGGGGGCGTTGAGATATCTAGTTCAAAAACATGCACAATCATTGATGTGTCAGAATTATGCATGTTAGAACTGCATAATTTGTGAAATAATAGTTCAATAGTTCAATTTGAACTCAGTTATTCAAAGGGATTATTTTCTTTTCTTAGATATTCATGTGTGAAATAGTGAATAAATCTGAGAGGGTTCTTCTCACACATGAAGAAAAACAAATATTCACTGGAGGCACAAGGTGAGTTTCACAGACAGGGAAAAGGGACCAGGGATCACGACACATCAGTTTGCTTTGCAGTTTGTATACATTACCATGAAAGGCCTGTGAGGATCTAATTGCGGCTACTAACATCACCACAGTATGAATGCAAGTCAATTTTGGTGCTCATGATATTGGATATGACATGATATTGGCTTTTTCTGAAACTCTTGCAAGGTGGATGGACCGAAAAGGGCAATAAAGTCTGATAGAAAGTGTTCAAGTGTTATTCAAGAGCTACGTCTGCGTCTGCGAGAATAGACATAACCTTCATTGGTGATGCTTCATTGGTGTTTGATTTCTTTCTAGCTCCTTGCTGACCACCAAATTGAAATTCAAGCATTTGTACTACCACTTAAGCTTGCGGGGATGCACCACTATGCCATAGTCAGCCTAAGCAGTAACATTACTGTAATCGTTAGGAACTTATTAGTATAGCTAGAATCAATACATGCAATGGGATTAGGAATCCATTCACTTTTAAAATGTTTAACATTGTCATCATGCAGTAAGTTTACTTTACAGTGTGTCAAGTTTTTGTGCATAATAACTTTGTTTTGTGCATAAGACTTTCTGAAATCTTACATTTTCCTTGCGATCGGGTGGTCTGTAAAAAGAAGGCACAAGAGTTAAACACCATATTAACTTCTAATCAGTCATCACAAATTAATAACAGACAGTGACACAAAGAGATTTACAGAGGGATGGCTATACTGTAGACTTAACATAAAGGATGAATACTATTGGATGGATTGGTTATCAATGGTGTATGGTTATCAATCAGTATTTCTATACATGTATTGCCTTAGATGGCAGGGACCCGCTTTGTTCAATTTTGGAAACTGAACAGAGAAATAATGTCCTATAATCAGGTGCTGTACTTGTTTACCACACACAGACATTGAATTCAGCTGGGACTGAATCAATGTCAGGAAGCAAACTAGAGAGAACGGCCTCAGAAGCCAGCCAGGGGGGGGGGGGGACTAAAAAGCAGAGGGACTTCAGTTAGAGGGGGGCAGAAAAAAGAGGCACGGTTTACCTCCTCCTCAGCCTCTTGGTCTGAATCTGATTCCTTTGAGGGGCAAGAAGCAGCGAGAAAGAGAGAGGGAAAGCAACAGAAAAGGAAGAGAGACAGAAATAGAAAGACAGAGACAGTAAAGAGAGAATGGGAAAGACAAAGAGCAGGCAAAGCAGTTACCAAGGCAACGGAGCAAGTCAGCAGCCAGCCAATAAGGCAAGGCCAGGAAGAGTGAGAGGGGCACTGAGTTCGATACAGCTGGCAAAACGATTAAACCTCAATCTATCTGGAACATAGTAAACATGGTGAGAATGGGCAGAAAATACTCATTTCATTTCTATTTTAAAATGTATGACAAGATGCAATAAAGTTATCTCTGAATTGCCATTGTTAGCTAAACGTGTGCTCATCATCATTGATTTGCTGATACTTTAATTACCCATATAATCACCAATATTTCTCACAATATTTCTCGTAACATCAGCCTGTACTTGATCATTAATAGAAAAATAAATCAGTATCTTAGTTTTCGTTGCAATCTCTGTGTTGATTATTTTTCACACAGAACGCTTTGCCAACTGCATCTTTGTTGCTCTTCTCATTAAATGCGAAAAACGTATGCCTAAAAACGCTCAGTGCCTAGATCATGCAAATGTATGGTAATGCACAATACTATCATGGTTAACTGGAAAAGAAAATGCATGCAATGCATACTACTTCATAGTAGATGCTGAGAACACTGAGAACACTGAGAAAAGTATATGCTCATTAATTAGTCACCTATTAGGCATTAATTAACACCTTTAATAACGTCTCATTTTCAGGCAGATGCACTGAGACTGCAAAGACCGAGACGGTGGTCGTGTGATGCCTGTCCTGAGATTGTTACCTTTGAGTAGGATGGGAGTGTGATATTGAGATTGCATATAGCATTATGGGCTAGTGTTCTATATGTCCGTGGCTCTTTCATGAAGGATAGTCGTCCGCAGGGCTCCTGTGTATTATCTCGAATCTGAGAATAAACACAACATAACACAAGGTCAGTTTAGGAGTACCAAGAGCAGATGTCAGGGGAATCTTTTACCATGAGAGGTATATTTGTGGAGTCAGTTGTACATTGTAACGGAGATGAGTGTGTGAGAGAGAAGAGAGAGAGCGATAGAGACAGAGAGAGAGAGAGAGAGATAGAGAGAGAGAGAGGGAGAGAGAGAGAGAGAGAGAGAGAAAGAGAAGCGTGCAAACACACAGAGGAACACACACACACACACACATATACAAGCACACACATACACAAACACACACACACAACATGACACACAAATGCAAATGTATGAATATGCATATATACCTGCATAATTCATAGTTGAGTAAGTGTAACAATGTTTTTATATGTTGTTATATGTGTTATTGAGTATTTTCTATTATTCCAGTGAATGCTTTGACAATGCATCATATGATTTGTCATGGCAATAAGATTGAATTGGAGAGAGAGAGAGAGAGAGAGAGAGAGAGAGAGAGAGAGAGAGAGAGCAAAGAAAACAGAAAAACACAACAAAAGAAGAAGAAGAAGGCAGCAGAGGACATGAATGCACTCACTTTAATGAAGAGCGCTAGTCTATTCTCTTTGAAGGCATAGAAACTGAGAAGATGGTGCTGGCCACTTTTGGTCAAGGGAACCAGGTTTCCAAAGCAGTCTGCATAGATAGGCTTCCCCTCCAGTACCTGCAGAAGACCACATGAAGATTGTCAAAGAGCCTTTTAAAGTGAGCAATACTAAATCTCTATGTAAGTAAATAGTTTGTTCTCTTTAATAAGATTAAATTAAATTATCCTCTTTTATTAAATGTAATAAATTAGTATTTCAAAATGTTCAAAGTAAAAACAGCTAAAACCTGTGATAATAACATGCAATATAATGTTTTGATTTTCTCCCAATTTTAATGATAATAAAAGGCATAACTTCTGTCTTTAGGGTCAACCCTCTACTTTGCAGATAAGAGGCACGTTTGATTGTTGTCAGGCACGCGGGAACCTATTGTTGACCAGGAGGGCCCCCCCCCCCCCCCCCCCCCCCGGACATGTTTAGGATTTTGACTGCTAAATACGTCATTTTAGTGCGGTGTGCGGGTGATAGCGAGAAGTTTTAGAAAAGTCCTGGGCAGCCACAAATTCCAATGTTCCGCGACAGCACTCCGAGTCCACTGTGCCCACCCTAACCCCCACATAAGCGCACTTGACATCGTTAGCCTATTTCACTATACCTAAGGAAAATTACTTTTCTGATCGTCAAAACCACACCAGAGATGTTTTAAATATAGGCTAATAATCAGGCTGCAATGATCTTGCAAATAATTTCTGAATAGCCTAAAGTGTGTCGTCTCCACAGCAAGTAGCCTATTTTTATTTGAGCAATAATTTCTATCTTAGCGACTAGGATAGTGAAATGATTTCACTAGCTATGCATTTATTATTTTTGCAAAACTGTAAAA
Source organism: Alosa sapidissima (assembly GCF_018492685.1). NCBI lineage: Eukaryota > Metazoa > Chordata > Actinopteri > Clupeiformes > Clupeidae > Alosa > Alosa sapidissima. The sequence continues at coordinate 2,438,459 of NC_055974.1, read as the reverse complement.
CACAATTAAAGTTTCTTTCAGCTTATCCATGGTTTTTCTGAACGTGTAAATCGCATAGAATATGTAGGCCTATATCAACCGTAGGCCTACACACTTGATCGCTATCACATAGATGAAACCACGCTACGGTTCTTACAGTAACTGACTAGCGTTCACGTTGATCTCTACAACTGTTAATTTTTAGTAGCCTATATTCGAACCTATCCATAACCCTTTTTTGCTATTTGACTCATCATTTCACATACAAAAATATAAATAATGTCAGACAGCGAATTAGTAATTATTTAAAAATATAATTATATAATATTTTTTAAAAAATCTATCTCCTGCCAGCAGGGGGTGGTGCAGCACCCTCAGCACCCCCCTTCCAGTGCCCTTGATTGTTGTCTGTCACCATGGGAACAGTGGTGGAAGTGTGACACCCACCTCCACGTCTCGGCTTCGGGCCACCTCCACAAAGTTCTCCTGCTGCTCCAGCGTCTTGTCAATCTTGTCGTCTGTCATGCAGAAACAGCGCAGGCGTGCCTCGATAGGGTCGTGCGTTTTGGCGAAAATGACAAATTTGGCCATGTAGGGAACACATATGATCTCCCGGTACACCTGTGAGGAGAAGTTAACCGACTCCTGGACTTGCCTGCAGTCTATCAACCAGAACCTGAGGAAGGACAGGGAAGAGGAAATCAAAATATATATATCTAAAAGACCAACATATCGGTTTTGTGTTGTGACTCTTCTTTGTACTGCCAGACATAAACAAAGTATGCGCAACCTCAAAATTCAATACTCAGCACTCAGTTGTACTAACTATTCTACTAACTACTAACTACTCTACTACTACTACTCAAGCTCACATCAGGTGTGGAGGTGGTTGTGAGACTTGTGAGGGTTTACCTGGCTGAGACGTTAGTTGTGAAGGACACACAGTCGTTGATAAATGTTAAAGGTGTTGTTCCTGTGATGTCCTCCCACTGTGCTGGTGTAGTTCCACCTGTCAAGGAGCAAAACATAGTGACAGTGGAGTCAGATATACAGTGTATATAAAGTGTGTGTGTGTGTGAGTATATGTGTGTGTATGTGAGTATATGTGTGTGAGTGTGCGTGTGTGAGTATATGTGTGTGTGTGTGTGTGTGTGCGTGCGTGTGTGTGTGTGTGTGTGTGTGTGTGTGTGTGAGTGAGTATGTGTGTGTGTGTGTGAGTATATGTGTGTGAGTGTGCGTGTGTGTGAGTATATGTGTGTGAGTGTGCGTGTGTGTGAGTATATGTGTGTGAGTGTGTGTGTGTGTTTAGTGGGTTACGATTGACAGGTCTATAACAGAAAATCTAGGCGACTGGCAAAATTCTGCTATATATCAGCTCTAATGGGCAACCTTGCTGTATGGCATAAGCAATGTTTTCTGTACCCATCAGTTGCATTTCACTTATGAAAACATTTAAATGTCTTTAGTTAAAATGAGATTAGTGGATTCAAATGGCATGATACTGCAGCACCCTCACTCACCTGTGATGCTGCATAGGAGTCGTAAAGTGGGCGTGTCTCCTCCAAACCCGTTCAGCACCGGGTCAGTAGAACTCTTGGGGATGGGGATCGTCATGGTGATTGGTTTGTGGAACTTCCGGCGTCTGGGTTCTAGCGTGACGATGGGGCTGAATGTGGCCTTGTTCCCCAGGATCTTGCGCACTGTGTCCTCATGCATTGGCTGGGCCTAGTAAAACAACCCAATCATATCTCACTTACACATCATGTTTTCACATGAGTATCAGTTTTAGGTAACAAACAGTGACAGATGTCTGTTGCTTTGCTGGTAATGGGTAATGTACTGTATTAATCAAATAGACCAAATTAAGTTCCAGCTTCAAATCAGATTTGAAGTCTTTCTTGTCTTGCATTCTGCCAGAATTCTCATCAAAATCCCTTTAAAGGAACCATATGTAAGATTGTGGCCAAAAGTGGTACTGCAATCACTTTCAAATTACTGTAGAGAGGTGTAAATGACAAAATCCTGGCCGGATTACTGTTGTCAGTGATATTTGAAATGAACATGATTTCTTAATGTCTAGTGACATAACAGGGCCATTTTATGATTAATTGAGATACATTTCTTACATGTGGTTCCTTTAAATCAGGATTTATAATAGATAGTAAATTATAAGCTAAATTGAGCTTGATCACTATATTGAACCAACAATAAACAAATACACAAACCAAGACATTTCCTGGAGCTTTTCTCGTTCTGTGCTTTCCCATTATCTTGACCAGGTGTGCTCACCTGTAGGCTGACGCGGATCCTCTTGGTGAGGGCCCCCTCTGGGAAGACGGCCTGGACCTGTGGCACCACGGTGCTGCTCAGGATCCCACCCTCAGGCCCGATCAGATTGTTGTCCTGCTTGATGCGGGACACCACAGCAAAGTACTGTGGGAAATCTCTGGTGATGATGCGGCAGATGCGCTTCCTTTCCAGCTCCTCAGGGGGGTCAAGCTCTGGGGCACACACACACACACACACACACACACATATAATCACACAATCATTGAACAATACAAACACTGACAGCAAAATAAACTGCTGACTTGCTCATATGCAGAACCCTTTATATTACAATTTCATACCACTGTATTGCAACCTGTTTTTAAATTTGCACCAAAACAATTGAAATGGTCTCAAAGTTTAAACTATCAACTGTTGGTAACAATATAGTACGGAGCCCCTAAGGGGACATGAACAAAATAAAATCTAAAGTTTAGTTTCATGTGCTCACGTGAAAGTTTCACGTGTGCACATGTGAGCACATGAAAGTTTCGCGTGAGCACATGAAACTAAACTTTAGATTTTTTTTTGCTCATGTCCCCTTAGGCTCGATAATATAGCATACCAAAGCAAAGTGACCTAATGAGAAATGTAGAACATTAAACCACATATTGGAATATCGGGCATAATGCTCTACTCCACTTTCTCTCACAACCAGACACAATAGAGTGGCTGCCTGTCTGGTGTGCCAAGCTCTGCTGATCTCTGGTTCCCAGGGAGAATGGCCTGTGTCCCTCTCTCCTCACCCTCGTCCATGCCATTGAGGATCTGGTTGAGCTCCTCCTCTGTGAACTCGCAGTGGTGCTCCTTCCAGCTCTCGCCCGTCTCGCTACGCAGGATGACCAGCTCCCGCTCCTTCCCCCGGAGCGCCGCGAAGTGGGGGATCTCCACGATGACCGGCCTGCGGCGTGGAGCAGGGGCCGAGGGTGAGAAGGGAACACGAGTCAGATAGTGAAAATGGAAACAGAGCTGTGTGTGTTTTGTCTGGGTTCAGTCAGTGGTTACAGTCGGAGTGTTTGTTTATGTGTTTGTTTACACTCATTGACAAAAACTGTCTGAGTATTTGAGTCTGGTTAAGAGGCTTGTTTTGTTCTACTTCACAAGGCATGAGGTAAACATTGTTAGTTGTTTGATGTTTCAGTTGCAGTTTACATTTAGACTTCTTACAAAAATGTAAGAGAACAGAGAAAGGATGTGGACAGAGAAAGGATCATTATGATAAGGAGACTATAGAGATGACTATTTAAAATCATATTTGGTTACCGTTTGACCATTTGTCTCACACCAGACAGGGTTGATAAAACTGCATCCATAGTGTTAATTATGTAAAATATGAGTGTGTGTGTGTGTGTGTGTGTCTGTGTGTGTGACAGAGAGAGAAACATTACCATTATGCCAAGGTACCAAAAATACTACAGGCTTCACAACACCATGAGAGATGGATGAAACACTTCACTACAGCATTAGTATAGCTGTGGCAAATCATGCTAAACTAAAAAATGATAAAAACAAATAAATAAAACTATAGGATGACATCACAGCACTAAACACGCACAGCCAACTACAGTAGCATTGAGGCTAACTGGGACTGAGAAGGAAATCAAATAGTCAAAAAATAACGGGTAAAAAGGCTAACAATGCTAGCACATAAATGAGCACATGGGCACAAGTAAATAAAAAATCCAAATAAAAGACAGGATACAGACACAAACACACTGTATCACATTCAAGGTAAAAGGGAGTTGGGGAGGACGATACAGGAAGGGCGCGAGAAGAAAAGGGACGAAGCATCCATGGATTGTTTCGTATGCATCTCTCCTACCCAAGAAATTTTGTTCCTGGAGGGCCGAGCTGCAGGATGCGGCTAACCAAACTCTCGCCCTCATTGAGTGGGGGAGGGGCAGTGGGCAGGTGCAGTTTACTGCACGCAATCCGTTAGCAGCAGTGGGAGAAAAGAGCATAGATGATACAATTGTTGCTATTTGCTAGAGCGTTGTCTCCTTGTAAGGTTTGTTGTCGTCGTTGTTTTTAATTGAATGCTACTACTTTAGCTTGAGGTACACTCATAACACTGGTTGTTTTCTACTATCGCTAATTGTCTCCTTGGATAAAGGTACGCATCTACACATAAGTCCAGCAATGTTGAGACCTGTTTCTTATGAGGACTATTAATGTACAACTTTATGTTCATCAAATTTGATTGACATATCAAACCAATCATGGACCAGCTGAACAAAAACGTTGAACTTGCGATTGTGCTCAAACTTGCAACTTGCAAACTTTTCTCAGAACGTTGACTTATTAGGCACATCATTCAATATGAAAAAGCAAACTAATTGTTCTTTGCCAATGTCTGTGAATTAACCATAGTATTTTTTTTAATGAAACACTATCATATCCTGTATATAGTGAGTATAGCCAAACAGGAAGTGCATTTAAAAAAAAAAAAAACATAAGGGGGCAAAATGTGGACATAGCTTCTCCAAATCAGCATTCAGTTGATAAAAGCTTTAACTGGGTTAGTGTTAGTAGCTCATTATAATGCTTATGGAAGCGCTAGGATCAAGCAAGCACATCAGTCATTCTGAGGGGTTAATTAGTGATAAGACACCTTTTAACCTCTTTTCTTATGCTTTCATCTCCACAATCCACTTTTTCCTGCCAGCAAAGTAATGATTTACTCTCTCATCCTTGGCACACAATGAAGAGTGCTTTTAATACCGAACACCACATTTATTTTATATGTGTATCACTTCCAGAAGCAAAACACTATTATAATCATTAGTATACTGTACTTGCCCTAATTTGCCCTCTTTAGTGCCGATGCCATAACATCTGAGCTCTGATGTCATTATCCTAGCACTCTATGCTAGTCTATGCTTATCCTAGCGCTCCCCTTTCCTCATATACTTTCTGTTGACATCACCTTTGCCTCTGTAGCCTTAGGTTAAATAGTCATTGAATGAGTAAATGACTGAATAAATATAAAATCTTGAGTGCATACACATACCTGTACAAATATATAGTATACTTCCTGCCCTCTACTGACTGACATTTGACCTCTGACCTCTCTCTCTCTCATTCATTTAAGTGTTCATAGTTGCTCTCTTACCCGAGGAACTGGGCTCCGGAGGGCCCCACCTCTATGAGGCGGCTGGCGAGGCCTTCGCCCTCTACCATGGGCGGCATGGTGGCCAGACGGTGGCGTTTCACCAGACGGCAGGTGACCCGTGTGGGCGCACCACACTTCTTGGGCGGGATGATGATGCGCAGGCCATTATGACGGCAACCGCGCATGGCTCCACCGCGTGCGTCCACCATGAAGCTGACCAGGAAGCTGGAGGAAGGGGCCAGAAAGAAATATCAATGCTGTGATGTTTTTGTCATTATGTGCATGAGGTGTGTAAATGCTTTATAAACATGGGGAAACAAAGCAGGCGATGGATTGGTGAACAGGTTTCTTCACAACATCAAACAGGTTTAGGAGGAAGATAACCTCAAAGACTGTACATAAACAGTTGCACAGAGCTGGTTCATATTGTGCCAAGGCACATGACCAATAAGTGAATGTCTTAGTAACATGCAATATAATGTGCAATATTCAAAATATTGCTAAACATGAAATATTGTTGAATTCTAATCTGGTAAATCATTTTTCAAACACTTAAATATTTAGTCAATGACACTTCAGAAAAACACAAGAAAGGGAAGACACCACATGGATGTAAATGTGAAGAGCTAACATGTAGTAGAACACTTTTGAACACAACATGCACATGGACAAGGGCACACAGGCACACCAGCAAATCCTGATGCCAACATGTTATGGGCAAAAAGTACATGAGGTGATGTTCCACCAAGCACATTATGGATATTAATGTGTACCAGACCAACACTGTGAGTGTGGCTCAAGTCATAACTAATTCCTATCAATAAATCCCTCTGGAAATGTATCAGCGAACAGGTTTGATATGTTCCATTGGCATGTTCTATATCTATTTATCTCAGAATTCATTTCACAAGCTATTATCCTCAACAAAAACTTTACTGTAAAATATTGAGGTGCACAAAGGTATACACATTCTGGGCCACATGTTTTGGTCAGGAATCTGGCTTTCCGAGTGGAACTCCAGAAGGCTGTCATCAGACCTCCTCAGAAGCAGTTCAATCCCAGACGGCACCACCTCCTGAGCAATACACTTAACCCAGAGTGGCTTCAGGGGGACTGCCCCAGTATGTAGCTCATTGCAAGTTGCTCTGGGTAAGAGTGTCAGCAAAATGACAAATGATGTAATATGCTGTTAGACCCCACAGAACCTCATACGTCTTTATTTCGGTAGCATGCGCACCTAGAGGACAAACAAACAAGTCAGAGGAGACTGTACCGAATGTACCAAAAGTACAACATCTCGCTCTGATGCACTCTACTTATGGTGACATAATGTGATTATGTCAGAAGGGGAAAGTGAACGTGAATTACAGGCAAAATCTCTGTTAGTGGTGGTGATAAAACAAGACAAGTGACAGCAAAACGACAAACAATATGAGTGAAGATTTAACCTGGAGTACCTCTGGGGAGCTCTGGGGTTAGAGCATGTACTATACTGTACATGCCATTTCCTTACACTGTACAACTTTATCACAAGGACGTCTACAGAGGAATACTACTCCCTCGTTAATGTGATATATCCTAAAAATGGTAAGGGCCCCAGAGTGATCCTTGAGGAACTCCAAGTTGTAGAGGCACAGACAAAAACTGTCCACACGCCATGTACAACAGGACACACTGAAACTAGGGCAGACAGAGGTCAAAGTGCAGTGGGTCACCTGCTGCTGTCATGATCATGGCACGGGGTGGAACGGCTGAAAAGAGAGCAGAGACCCCAGGAGAAACAGGAAAGGAGAGAGAGAGAGAGCGATAGTGAAATAGTATGAAAAGATAGAAGAAACAAACAGATAGATAAAACAAAATAGATCTGTAAGACTAGAGAATGGGAGGAAAGAAGACATAGAAGAACATATTGCTTGAAGGCACAGATTAGTGTCTGTATCCAGAGTCACCACTTATCACCGTAGTTACAAACTGTTAAATAACTATAATAAACCGCACAAAGCCCTGTTTGTTGTTATTGTTGTTGTCTGAGCCTAAACCAAGTATATTAATTTTAACAATATTGATTGCACCTATATCGTGTTCAGGATGCCATCACCCCAAACTGTGTAGCTTGAATGTTATTCCTCATTTGTAAGTCACTTTGGATAAAAGTGTCGCTAAACCAATAAATGTAAATGTAAATGCAAGTGAACTCAAAAAGACCATTCAGTCCTATATATCTGAGCCTTTTAATAAAGGATTCCTGGGAAATAGGACAGGATATTCTGAAAGAGATGCCAACTGAAATCATCTCTGTGTCAGTGACCTGTAAGTGCACCCTGTGGGCTGCCATGTTACTCCATTGGGTTGTTTTCCAGACAAATCAGCTTTACTGTGTGGGATTACAACTGGGATTACGGAAAGTCATGATACTGTTGTTTTGGCTGGAAAAAAGCACTCTGCACTTTTCAGGATTGCTAGTTTGGTGTTTCTGTGTGTGTGTGTGTGTGTGTGTGTGTGTGTGTGTGTGTGTGTGTGTGTGTGTGTGTGTGTGTGTGTGTCTGTGTGTGTGTGTGTGAATTGCAAAGGAAGTCAATCATGTCCTAAATCACAGTGATTAAATTTGTGCTGTTTGTGTGTATGCGTATGTGTGTGTGTGTGTGTGTGTGTGTGTGTGTGTGTGTGTGTGTGTGTGTGTGTGTGTGTGCGTGTGTGTGTAAGTGTGTGTGTGTGTGTGTGTGTGTGTGTGTGTGTGTGTGCGTCAGAGAGAGAGAGAGTCTTGTTCTGCAGCAGTCCATAAGAAGTCCTGCTTTGAGAAGGTGTGATGCACACATACCCTGAGTGGACAGGACTGGACGAGAGGGCCACATTGTCCAGGTTCTCATTTCCCCAGCTCAGCCTGTAGGCGTCCTTCTCACTGCTTCTGCCCAGAGAGGACACCTGGCACACGACAAATGTGCACAACATCAATATAAATTGGTGTCTAACAGCAATTCATGTGTGAACTGGGTTATGGAAAGTGCCTTGAGACATTTTAATATGTTATGGTGCTAAATGAATCAAATGGAATAGAACTGAACTGAATTAAACTGAATTGAATTGAGGCTACTATGAAGCACATAGTGTTTCAGTGTGGACACTTAATATAACTGAACATTCAAAAAACAGTAGTCTATTTGTGTAGTGTCTACTGTACTGTACTGTGTTTTGTATACTGTATCTACTGCCTTGCAAATCACAGAGAACTGAAAAAAAAAAAACTGGAAAAAAAACTAAAGTCAACAAATAAGTACTGAGCTATCTAAAAACACTCTCTGTAGTGTTTACTCCATATCCACTTCCTACTGACTGATGTAGAGCACAGACCTGGTGACTGGTGAGTGTGTCCTCCAACATCCCATCATGCTTGGGAGAGTAGTAGCTATGGTGACTTGGTGTGTAAGACCTTTCAGAACTGAGAAAGGAGAATTCAAATAAGGATACAAGGATACAAGGAAGTTTATTGTCACATGCATATAGTTACTGGAAGTAAGAAATGCAGTGAAATTATGTCTGGTGTCAGCCTATTTGTGCATTAATGGGGGGGGGGGGGGGGGGGGGTAAAAAGTGCAGTAGAAGAGGGGTTTAGTAGATTAAGTGGCAAGGGCTGCATAAAAAAGGTGGGGGAGGATTGGGATTGGGTGGGGGGCACCAACAAGGAGCACCCAAGAGCAACAGGGGCAAGGAAAAACTCCCTTACCAAGGAAGAAACCTTGGGCAGATAAGTTACCATGGAAATAAAAACAAGTTGTCAACTGCAGACGGCAGACATTTTCTTACATACCTGTGCAAGTGACTGCAGTAAGGAAATGGGTAGCACAGCAACGGACAGAAAGAAAAAGAAAGAGAGAGAGAGATCAAGACAAAGACACAGGAAATGGAACAGCGCTGGAGCATTATTATGTATCCTCTGCCATGTTTCCTGGAGAGGGAGAAAGTGTCCAGGTAGCCTACTAAAAGAAGCCCTCCATCAACCATCTGAATTCGTTTATACAGCACACATCTCTCTTTAGCCAGGTGATGGAAATCACCTAGCTTATGGGTGGAACAAAGAGGTGAAATTCTTTCACCTTTTTTAACCTAAATTATTTTTTTACACAGTGCTTACATCTGAAATCCTGCCATCTAAGACTATTGTACATTTAGAGGCATCAAGGCATATAAAAAAATAAACAATCTAATTTCATTGTAATTATAAGATCAGCTGAGTGAGCATCGTACCCTTCAGATCGACCAGATCCTTCCATACTGTAGCGCAGGTAGTTCATGCCGTCCAGGTAGTGACCCGGAAGAGAGTCGTCTCCCAGCTCTCGCAGGTCCTCGGCTCGCAGGTACTCTCCTCCATCTCCGGTCATGGTGTCGTCACCTGGGGGACGAGAGGGGAGAGTGGACAGGGTCAGGTGAGGGAGGAAGCCTGTGAGAGGGTGCTTCCAAGTCACGGCCCAGAAACATACACACACACACAGAAGCATACATGCACACACATCCCTGCGCACACACATATGCACACACACGACACACATATACACACATATACAAGGTGAGCGTTGTCAAGGGATAAGGGATCACAGTAAAGCATAAGTCAGCTCAGAGCTCTTTCACACACACACTCTTTCACACACATACACACACACACACACACACACACACACACACACACACACACACACACATACACACACGGACATAACATTTACTCCATGCGCTGAGCCACTGACAGTGCACAAGTTCTTTCAATTTTCTGATGTCACTTCCTCAGTATGAACCACACAGCACAACCCTCCATGGTTGCGACTACGCTACGCTGCAGATGGCCTGAGCTGCCGTGTGCATGTGTGTGTGTGTGTGGGTCTCAAGGCTGACAACACTGACAGCGCGAGCAGCACTACTGCGGCTGTTGCCATTTTCGCACAGCAGGGGGCAGCAGCAGCACTAGGCTGGACTCAGAAAGAAAGCAAAGGACACAGTGTAGGCACAGAGTGGAGGGGGGGGTGTGAGGGGGGATGGGGGCGGGAGGTACAGCGAGACACATACTGTAGTTAGACAGCCGGTTTCTGCTGTCAACAGCACATTGGCTTCCTGGGAAGAGGTGGGCAAGAACAGAGTGATGGACATGAGAGCAACATGAGAGAGACTGTGCCTGGGAGGCCTTTCGTGGGTATCCCTGTCTGGATTCGGTCCCTGTTGTGTAGGTTGTATCTCTAGTCAAAATTGATATAGAGCGGCCAGCTCTCCCAACAGAATACTCACCCTACATTCTATTTAAGAAAACTCCAAAAATAAAGATTGAGGGAAAGCCTAGTCTGTTGCCTAGTGCACTTGTTGATGCTAACAATAGATAACACGTATCTAAGTTCCCTCTACACGTACTGGCCCAAGAACACATCTCGTGGTACTGAAAATGTGAGATAATACAATCTGCAAAGAAATCAGAATGAAACTAACTGAACAGCTCTGGATGAAAATACCTTTGGGGAAGAGAAGGACTGGATCCAGACAGGATTACTGATTTGAACAGCGTCTCTGTCTGCATGAGAATTTCAAATCCTGTCTGATGTGTCAATGCAGAATGAAATCCCTTACAGAGATGCTCTACGGAGAAAAGTACTTTTCTCTATGGCCTTCCATTTGAAATTCAAAGGGCATTCCCCATGAGCTCTAAGGGAAAATGCACCACAAAGAAGATCTTCCTTGAGGCTTCATGTTACAAAAACACTAAACTAAATCATGACTTGCTTACTTTGTAACCATAACTAAGTCTCATTTACATAATTAAAGGGAGGTCTAATATTTAGGCCTACACACCTTTTTAATAAGGTAAGGTTTACAAAAAGGGTTTTCCTTTGAAGTGGTCTGTATTGGCATTAAGATATTACATAATGTCAAACTTTAAGCCTAAAGCACACCTTTCAAAATTCATTATTTATCTGCAATATTCATGGCTGTCTCATTTCAACAGATTTGAAAGAAATATCAGTATTCACACAAACAAACTCATGCAGTTATGCCGTGCCCAGTACTGCATTCCACTCCTAGCAACAAGACGTATCCAGTTGCCACGGCAACAGCAACTCCACTCACTTACACTGTCAATCTCCATGGCAACACACTTAGTGCTCAACATGGCTTAGTGCAAGTCTCGTGCCCCACTCAAAAATACACACACACACACTTGGGTTATACACGCGGAACACCGTGGTCTTTTTTATATATATATATATGTACCTTCCAGGTCCATGGAGTCGTCTGAGAGCACATCATCATCAGGTTTAAACCTGAGCTCTACAGGAATGACACACAGCTCCATAAAGTCCCACTGACACACTACCAATTACTACAGTAGCAGAACTGGCTTTATCAGGCTGGCTCTAACTAAATAAACTCTAATTCTATAAACATATTTGTCAGGCTTTTTAACACCTGGTATGAATGAAATGGATAATGAGAAACAACATAATACTGTATCTGCAGGTCTGAATCCACACGTTTAGATGAGCAACACAATGGCTGAGCTCACCTTCCTCGTCTGAGACGTCCAGAACTTCAGTCATGGTCTCGGGCACGTTCAGCTTGTGCTTCTCCGTCACCGTCTGAAAGGGAACAAACACGTCTATACTTTACAATGTTTAAACTGTGTTACGGTTTTACTGTGGAACAGTGGAATAACCTAGACCTAATGACAATATATCTACATAATAACATTTGAGAAGTGTTTCTGTGTCTTCAATGCATGTTCATTTCATTGAGATGTGAATGTAAACAGGGCTGATATATTCATCTGTGTTTCACTATAAAACATTACATTGATATAATGACACATGATTGGTGGTTATCACTAAACAGACCAGAATAAGTCTCCTGATCTACCACTAAACACAGGAAGCTGTGCAGGGGTACTTGAGGCTTAAGGCTCACCGTTGTCGAGGTGATGATTTCTTCAGTGACCACTCGAAGTGTGTCCACAACCGAGATATAGCCAAGGCGACGGGCGATTGCAAGAGCTGTGTTCCCATTCTGAGGACACAAGAGCCACGTAAGATTGACATGTGTGTGTGTGTGTGTGTGTGTCTATGCTTGTGTCTTTGCATGGGTAAGAGAAAGAGGATGTGTATGTGTATTGCTACACATTATTTGATTTTGATTTTGTGTGTGTGTGTGTGTGTGTGTGTGTGTGTGTGTGTGTGTGTGCCTGCTGTCGTCTCTCTCACCATAGTGATGGCACTGGGCTTGGCTCCAAACTGGAGTAGTACGTTGATGATGTGTGTGTTCCCCTGCTGTGCTGCCTGATGGAGTGGAGTGTATCCACTCTACGGGGGAAGATAGCAGAGACAGAGCATCAACAAGAGCAACTCCAAACACTGCCATCCCATAGACACATCAGTCACTTCACCCTCATCATGGGCGGATTATGAACCTCGTTTCTGGGCCCACATGTATTAATGGCCCCCCACTTATTGTGATATATGTGGGAGGGGGGAGAGGGGGGTTTGTTGATATTGAGGCAATGATTCCATGCAAAGGCTTGGGCTTCAGGGCCCCCTGACCCCTTGGGCCCCTGGGCCTGGGCCCGGTAGGCCCGTGCAGTAATCCATCCCTGACCCTCATGTGTACTACTGTATGTGCAAGACAACCGAAACTAAATAAATGAAATGAAACTAAAAAGCAAAGGAAAACACATGTATTTATGTTTCATTGTCACTGACAGCTGACCTATTCAATATCTATTGATTGAAGTGAAAAGTAAAGCTATGCAACACTATGCAACAAATTGCCCCCTTTTTAGGGTTTTCTATCACCAGTTTGGTCTGAGCTGTTGGTGGTGTTTGCATGTTTGCATGCTTGTTAGATAGGTAGCATGCTAGTTTTAGACTTAAGCTCCATAATGCTGCTGGTTAAGCTTGTCAGGGTTGTTCCACCTCGTTACCTTGGTATTGGCGTTCACACTGGCACCGCTTTTCAGCAAGAAGTTAACCATCTTGGCATTCCCATAGTGGCACGCCACAATCAGAGGTGTGTATCCCAACTAGGCAGAAGAGGGCTCACATTTAGAACATGTTCAACATGCATCAGTCCTTCTGGGCATCGTTTGTTATTTGGTTAATGTAAGTTTGCACTCTATTACTTTGGTTTGCTGGTCGAGGTTGGCACCATTTTGAGCCAGAATCTCCCCCGCGCCTACTTTGTCTTCCTGGGCAGCCAGATGCAGGGAGGTGAGTCCACTCTACAGGCCAACAAAAATCCAAATACCGTTATCCTTCAATAACATCACAACATCACTGTAGTCTGTACTATAACTTGTGTGTGAGAAAAGTCATATCTAGCATATTTATTATTATACGGCTCTTCAGAGTGGTGCAGAAAGTTCCATCAACATAAACGGACCTTCCCAACATTCGGAGGTCCGATAATTCTGTACAATGACAGCTACACAACATCAACCACCCTTTGAACCACTGCCAATCGCAACAGGTTTTGTGCTTCTGATTCAAGTCTTTCATATGGGAGCAGTTTGTTCACTTACATGTATTGCAATAGAACTTCATTAAAGGTGAAAGTCAGCAAGTATTATTATTTACTAAATAATACTGTGTGTGTGTGTGTGTGTGTGTGTGTGTGTGTGTGTGTGTGTGTGTGTGTGTGTGTGTGTGTATGCGTGTGCGTGTGCGTCTGTGTGTGTATTGTGATCATTCTGAAAATGTATTATCATTTTAATACGATTTAAAGATTACAGGTTTTGTTTATGATCCTCACAGAGACACAAGTGGGCTGTGGACTAATGAACTTGTCAGTCCTCCCCAGATACCTACACTCTTATCACAGCCAAGCCACCTGCAGAGGCAAGGCTAGCTGTCATTGGCTGGCTCCTATATGTCACATCCAATTAAATCACACTGACAGGTTCTAATACCCTTTACTCCAGCATGTTGAGGCTGGAATGCAGACTGGCAAGGAGGTCCAGTTTGGCCAATACATCGCTGTCACTTTGATAAATGGGAGCCCTTTGATGCTCATGAGGTTCTGTCATTGCTTTTGCAAAGCAGACTCACTCCTGATCAGTCACACAGGCATCAGTCTTTGGAGAGAGTCTAAGTGTCACACACACTGCAAGTTGTCCTTGTGTGACCTGCGTTATGTGAAGCACAGTACAGCACCGAACTCACAAGTCGGAAACCATGGACATGGTAGGCACCTGTGCTAGCAAGGGGGTTAAAAACCTATGGGTGCTAGTGTCTGTCTGTCAGCGCCAGCATGACTCACGACTTGAAGGGGCTGCAAGTAGGATTTGAAGTGTTTTATCACGTCCACGGGAGCATTCTCTTGACTTGTACCTCTTGAGGTACAAAGTGGTATTATGAGAGAGTTCACTCTAAAGCTAGCTGGCTAACATGCTAATATCTGGTCTTTATCTAGGCTACATTGCACCATTGCACTGACGACACCTTTGCTCTACTGTACACTACAACGTCAGTTTGAAACCGACAGAGGCAAGACACCAGACTAATCATTTCAACACCTCGTTTCAAAGGATAACATTTAGTGAAGGACAAGGTACAGTTAAATTCTCTTTAATCCTTGTCTATCAGACCAATCTTATATTAAGGTCACTGTCACCTCAATCTCCCTCATAGTATTCAACTAGTGTTGAAACCGTGGACACTAGTAT
Organism: Alosa sapidissima; assembly: GCF_018492685.1. Taxonomy (NCBI): domain Eukaryota; kingdom Metazoa; phylum Chordata; class Actinopteri; order Clupeiformes; family Clupeidae; genus Alosa; species Alosa sapidissima. Next base: position 2,423,355 of record NC_055974.1, on the reverse strand, counting down.
CACTACAGAGCATTAGCTGCCATAAACCGCGAAAGATTTCAGAATGTGAGATCGTATAGATAAAGCTGGATAACCATCTATTGACTAGTGCTGAAAAATTCCGATGCTGGTGTCACGTTTGACAGACCTAACTGCTACTGTGTGAAGAGAAGAGGCCTTTTCAGTCCAAAAGCCTGTTCCAATACTCAGCCATGATTGTGCAGGCATGTTAACACCTATCTGCACACACACCAAAGCCCTCCAACTAGCCACATCATGGGTCATTATCAGCGTCCGTTCCCTGGCGCCTTACTCACCTTGGTAGCCACGTTGACATGGGCCCCCTTCTGCAGGAGCAGGGCGGCCATGTCGCTGTGACCCTCCTGGGAGGCCAGGTGCAGTGGAGTCACGCCCTGCTTGGTCAGGATGTTGGTCTCGGCCCCAAACTGCAGAAGCGTGGTGGCGATATCCATCTGGTTCTTCTTGGCGGCGATGTGGAGGGGAGTGTAGCCGTTCTGGGAGGGGGAGGGAGGGAGTGGAAAGTGGTGAGTGGGCAGAAGGATGGGAGCGATGGCATACATGTTATAAATGCTTTACAAATACATACCACACACACCCACACACACACACACACACACCCACACACACACACACATACACTTTATGTAGACTTAATCTATGAAACAATTAGCAAAGTAAGACAAAAACAAAGTGCACAGAAGGCAAGGCAGATACAAGAGAGAAAACTGTTGTCTTGGCAACAAGCCATCCTACATCTTCAGATTGTCTGTGATGACCAAAGCTTCTTATGAACAGTGGACATGCAAAACATTCCAAGGCAATAGCAATAGAACGTTTGTGAGAGAGGGAGAGAAAGAGAGTGATAGAGAGAGACAGAGAGAGAGATAAACTGAGAGAGGACAGTATCTCTGTGTTCTCGTTCACTCCTCCTTTCTCTCCTTGGGCTCCGGGAGCCTCCCTGGTAGAAAGGGCAGGTTGGCGGTCTCACCTTGGCTGTGGCATGGGGAGAGGCCCCTTTGTCCAAAAGCAGGAGCGCCACCTTCTGGTTATCATAATGCGCTGCAACATGGAGGGGGGTGAGGCCATTCTGTAAGGACGAGGGCGAGGGCAGGATTAGAACGGCAGTTAGTTAGGCTGAAGCAGTGATTAAACTTCAAACACACACATACACATACACACACACTCACACACCACACACACACACTTACATATGAAAACATATGTACACTTATATACACAATCACACATTGAAATAGACAGATGATTAAGCAGTTACAAAAAGAGCACACAGGTTAGAGAGAAAATTGTTGTTATTGTTAATGATTCATATTAATATGCAAGCGCGTGGGAAGTTGTAAGGTATCTTATTAAAAAAGGAAGAAGAAAGAATTGTTTGCCTTGTTTTCTTAAGTATTATTAAAACATTTGACACTCCCTATAAATGACAACTGAAAAGAAGCGTTAATTCAAAACTAGTTCATTTAATCAAAACTATGCTTACCGGTACTCTTGCAGTCAACATAGCCTCAATATAAAACATACCAACATGCTATTTAAATATCTTTTTCATTTCATATATTAAAGAATCAAGAATTACCAGGTTCATGCACCACCTTTCCCACAAGTGCACAACACATCATCATTATCAGTGCAACACAATTCATAGTGTTGATTCATTGATATTGAAACACAATTTACGGTGTTCATTCATTGTGCATATTCATGATGTGGTGGTTAGTAAATGAGAAGGTCCGGTCCAAGCCTTACTTTGCCAGAAGAATCAGGGGGTGCACGCCGCTGCAACAAGAGTTTTGCCACATCCAGGCTTCCATACTTTGATGCCACATGTAAAGGAGTGAACCCTTTCTGCATGGAAGAAAGAAACAACAACAATATATTTGTATCATATGGCGGAAGAATTACATGAGTAATCATGTCTAAATCTTGGTCCATGACCAAAAATCCTCCTAAGTGCACCTTGGTGACAGATCTCATTACCATTAAATGACAGGCCCTTGTAATTATTTATGTAGCATCATCACTTACAATAACATTATCTCAAAGTTCTTTTATAGGGTCCTGTTACAACCTCAGATTACCAAATTCTTCTATATGGTTTTGTTTAGAATGTCATTTCATCTGAATGAGTATCGTGACAAACAGCAGAGGGAGCCGGTGAGTCACGTCTCCATGATGATACAGGCGTGTCCCCCGACTGGTCACATGACCTGCATGTTTACAGCCCATGTTGGGGAGTGGACGGGGGAGGGGGAGGGGAAGGGAAATCCTCTACCACAGGATTAAGAAAAACACGCCATGGCCAGACGGGCGTGGAGGAGATGCTGTCGCGCCTTCTCAAACACTACATTACCTAGGAACACTCGTTTATTAATGAAGCGATCAAGATGGTGTCTGGGTGTCTGTCCCTCCGTCTATCAATACATTGTTTGCCGTGTCTGTAAATATTTAATCAGCCAACAACAACTGATAAGAAAGCAAAACACAAACGATAAAAAAATGGCCGTGTGTTACTATGTATTATTACATATTACATCGTTCTTGATCATCTGTGCCTTCCTATTATTCCACTGATGTTTTATGTAAATTAATTTTAGTTGGCTCAACTGTCTAAGCTTCTCTTTACTAAAGAAGAAGAATTTATAGATAGATGTAATGGTGATTTAATGACAGAGCTAGATGAGATGGCAGAGATTTGTATTAAGATATGAATGGATCTGCACTATACTGTACTATAAATTTTACAGGCGGAGCAGATATTGCTGAAACGTTAGCAATGATCCCAGTTAGCACAAGTGTCCACAAGTGAACCTCACCTTGGGTTCACCTCTAAGTGGGTGGGGGTACAGTATATGTGTTTATTTGTATGTGAGCATGTGTGAGAGAGAAAGGGATAGAGAGAGAGGCAGAGAGAGGGAGAAAGACACACCTAGAGAAGGGGATAGAGTAGACGTGTAGAGGCTGTCACAAAGCCAGAGAGAGCACACTTGCTCGTGTTGTGTGCTGATAGTGAACAGGTCTAGCCTTGCAGAGTCCAAGCCAAATTTCCAAATGGGGACATTATAGTATCTACTTACAGTACCTACCTACCTATTTTTGTGCAAAATTCAAATTGCAATTCTGCTCCCTGTTTGCTACCTCAATGGAAATGCAAGTGAAATTCAAGAACTGAATTGAAATTCAATTCAATTCTGGAATTTTGCACAATCCTGCTACCTACCTCTACCTACCTATCTACCTACCTACATACCTACCTGTCTGTCTGTTTGTCTGTCTGTCTGTCTGTCTGTCTACACACACGTTCGGCACGTCCGTTCGCTCCCTCACCTTGGTGGCCAGCGAGTGCGAGGCCCCGGCCTCCAGCAGCACGGACGCCACTTCCACGTGTCCCTCGCGGGCCGAGATGTGCAGTGGCGTGTAGCCGTTGGTGGTGGCCGCGTCCGGGTGGGCCATGTGCTGCAGCAGCAGCTGCACGATCTCCGTCTTGCCCAGCCGGGACGCGATGTGGAGCGGAGTCTGGTCCTCCTGCCCAGGGGGAGGCCAAGGGACTGGTCATTGACTGTACACTGCACATTTCATGCACAACTCAATGGCAATTTAATGACATGTACATCATAAAGCACATATCAAAGTTCAAAAAGTAAAATAGAATGAAGAAAGAATGTTCAATCAAGTGAAATAAGAGGGTGGGGCCCGGTCAGAGAGGACTCTTGTCTTATAGGCACTGTAGTGCCTATGGGGCAGCCGTGGCCTGCTGGTTAGCACTTCGGACTTGTAACCGGAGGGTTGCCGGTTCGAACCCCCAACCAGTAGGAACAGCTGAAGTGCCCTTGAGCAAGGCACCTAACCCCTCACTGCTTCCCGAGCGCCGCTGTTGTTGCAGGCGGCTCACTGCGCCGGGATTAGTGTGTGCTTCACCTCACTGTGTGTTCACTGTGTGCAGTGTGTTTCACTAATTCATGGATTGGGGTAAATGCAGAGACCAATTTTTTCTCTCACAGGATCAAAAGAGTATAGGGTCACATGACCTGACCTATGGCTTGTCAGATGTGGTGTGTTCAGCTGTTAGCATGTAAGCTGCCGTTTGGACTCTGGCATCTGTGTTGATATTGCTGCATCCTGTGTCAACAGCACCATCAGACCACTGAATGGTCTTGACATTTAAACCATGAGCTGACCTGACATCTCACAAGGCAATCATCATCGCAATTCCAGTTTTATGAGGCTGACTCTGATGTCCGGCAAAGAATGTGCAAATAATAAGGTCACAGATTACAGCGTGCGATAAAATCATAATAGGATTTTGATAGACTCATAAACAACTGCTGGATAAAATATCAAATAATAAACAAACACCCGGCTGGCATGAGCAGATATCTAGGGTGTCGACCTACATCCTGACTCATGGGGGTTTCCTTCCGTTATGTTTTTCTGTCAGATCATTGCAGCAGAGTGTATGTACTACACACTACAATACATGGACATTACATTTATTCATTTAGATGCTTTTATCCAAAGCCACTTACAGTTGTATATAATTATATTACAAGGGCCAACTCGGGGTTAAGTGCCTTGCTCAAGGGTACAACGCTGGAAGCTGAGAATTGAACCCACAACTTCTTTTCTTCAGGCTACTGCATGCTAGCCCAGCTCCTTAGCCTCTACGCAACCACGTCTCACAATAGACAGTAGAAAGGATCAGCGTTTCAATAAAATCACCCATTCAAAACTTGGAAGTATGTAGGCTACTATATTTCTGTAACATACAGTTTCCATATTGCTGTACTGCTGTACGACTTACTGCATACGGCTTACTACTTTTCTATCAAGATCAGTCTACAAGCAGTGTGCAGTATGCCATTTCGGACACAGCCGACCTCCTTAAACTGAGCAGAGGTCAAGGTTCAGAGGTCAAAGGTCAGCCTTACCCTAGCTCTGGCGTCCACCATGGCTCCGTTCCTCAACAGGCAGCGGACCACTTCCACCTGTCCGGCTCGTGCCGCCATGTGCAAGGCCGTCTCCCCGCGCTACACACACACACACACACACACACACATAGAAGACAGAACATAGACACACACACACATATACACAAAGACACCAGTAAGAATATGCAAACATGTGAGAGACACACGCATCTGAAGTGAGATCGGGGTCGATGAAGTGAGTAAGTAAGGAGGAGGTGTCCACTCACGATGTTGCTGACATCAGGAGACGCTCCGTTCTGCAGTAGCAGCAGCACGATGTTCAGGTGACCCATGAACGCTGCCACGTGGATAGGTGTAAGGCCAGACTACAGGGAGAGAGAGGAGAGAGAGAAAGAAAGAAAGATAGAAAAAAAGAAAGAAAGAAAGAAAGAAAGAAAGAAAGAAAGAAAAGAAAGAAAGGCAAAAGACGAATCAGAAAAGCCAAGTCATTTCTAGAAAAGGGATAACAGCATGAAGTTCTTAGTTCTTTTCTGTTGTTTCCCGCGTGTCCCCTCCACCGTGTCTCTGGCGGTCCCTTACCTCAGTGATGGCCTGGATGGAGGCTCCGTACTTCACCAGCAGCTCCATTACCTTCACCCTGTTCTTCTTACAGGCGATATGCAGAGGGGTGAAGCCGTTCTGTCACGCGGAACACGGACATATGTGAGAAATCCCAGCAGGACATTAGTAGAGCACCTCTTGGTCTCTGTAGCTCTGGGATGACTAATGCAATGACTGTCCAATTCATTCATAAGGTGACTGATTTATCATCAATCTGTGTGGTTATAGTGTGGTGTTGTTATATTAGTGGCCTTCTAGGTAACTAGCTTCTAACCAAAGTTTACACAAAGATACATTTGACAATACACTCATTGCAAAACATTCACAATGAAAGAACAGGTCTATCTCCCTTTTTCTAAGGTAACTGACTAATTAGACAGCTGAAGGGAGGGAGACAGCCAGCACCAGAGTTCCATTTGAGTAATGGCATCAGCCCAATACATCATTCTTTGGGAACAAATTGAACCTGGTAGAGGGTAGTGACACTGACCACTACACCGCCATGCCAAGTTAGTGAGGAGAGCGAGAGGAGGGGGGATGGACTGAGCGTACCAGCGCACGGGCATTGGGGTTGGCCCTCTTGTCCAGCAGCAGCTTGGTGACCCTGTAGTGGCCACAGTGGGCCGCCACATGCAGCGCCGTCAGGTAGTCCAGCGTGACGTCATCCACCGGCGCCTTGTGCTGCAGCAGGTGCTTCACGCATTCCACGTGGTCGCCTTGCGCCGCCATATGCAGCGGGGAGAGCCCATTCTGTGAAGAAGACCACAAGAATAGAGAGAGGAAAGGCAACGTTAAAGTTGTGTCCGAAGCGACACAGGCTGACCGATTGTTGGTGATGTTACCACTGTTCCAGATAGATAGATATATTTAGAGAGAAAAAAAGAGACAGATAGAAAGAGAGAGAAAAATGGGAGGAGAGAAACAGTGAGATGGAGAGAGGTGTCACCTACATAGCAAGCTGTGATTTATTACAGCTGATTCTTCATTCCTCAACTGTTTCAATGGATGTGTTATCCTCGAGGGACCTGAACCCAATCCGTTATTGCAGGACTGAGCCCTTATCTATGCGTTGGAACTATGAAGCTAGGCACTTTTTGACAGTGAGCGTGCATATGTCTCATCATATTTGCTTGTGATAGATGTTTGTGTGTGTGTGTGTGTGTGTGTGTGTGTGTGTGTGTGTGTGTGAGTGTGTGTGTGTGTGTGTCTGTGTGTGTGTGAGTGTGTGTGTGTGTGTGTCTGTGTGTGTGTGTGTGTGTGTGTGTGTGTGTGTCTGTGTGTGTGTGTGTGTGTGTCTGTGTGTGTGTGTGTGTGTGTGTGTGTGTGTGTGTGTGTGTGTGTGTGTGTGTGTGTGTGTGTGTACCTTGGTTCGGGCCAGCATGGGTGCTCCTCTCTCCAGAAGCAGCTCCACGGCTGTGTCGTGCCCGCTCCTCGCCGCGCAGTGCAGCGGGGTCAGCCCATCCTGTAGAGGTCACGCACACAAGAGTCAGCAGTCAGAGGGGTCACAGAGGTCAGAGGTCATCAGTCTCCCAACCACTAGAGCGCATCACAACATTCACACAATATACATGTACATATACCCATGTGTGTCTGTGTTACTAATAAACGTGTGGCATTGAAGGTCGTTTAGACTGGTCTGGCAAACAGCTAGCCTGCCACTGCTTCTTCCGCTGGGTAAAAATAACACAAATGCACATGTCCCATACTGTACACAACTCTTTCAAACACATACACACACACACACACACACACACACACACACACACACACACACACACACACACACACACACACACACACACACACACACACACAGGGCTGCGGTGACCTTTGATGTCAGCATTCCCCCCTACAGGTCCCATGTCCTCACCTCACCTCCCCACAGCACAACACTTTAAATAGCTCAGCTCAGGCTAAACAAATGCCCTTCCACCTGAATGGCCTGTCACTGCTGGGACTGCTGTGGCTGCTGTTTTTGTTGTTGTTGTTGTTGTTGTGGCTGGTGCACTGATGGGGAGTTATTAGACACTTTTGCACGTGGGTCTGTATGATATCTGCCAGCCTGTGCAGATGTTGCTTCATTTGGGCTTCATTGCTCTGCTGAGCTTTTTGCCGAATGAGAATGAGGCACAATGGAATGTGACAGCAGTGGCACACACACACGCACGCACGCACGCACGCACGCACGCACGCACGCACAAACACACACACACACACACACACACACACACACACCCTGTCCTGCAGTAAACTAGGGGACTATTTACAGCACATGTCCCTCTGATTCTCTTGCCTTGGAAATACACCTGGAGCATTTCACACACAGCTGAAGTGGCACAACAAACCTCCCAATGCTGAGCGTCTAATATGCAAGCCCACACCTGACAACACTGCATTCCGCACACACAGCACCACTGCATTAAATGCTTTATGTGAGTGTTGTATAGGATATATCTAAGGCCAATTCCAGCCAGGAAAACCATACTCACATGGTATCTTTTTTTGCTGGTGTTTTAATGGTGAATACAGCCTGAGTGGGTGAAGGCATAAACAAGTAGACCTCTCAGCAACATATTATTATTCTAATTTATGCAACACTGGGTGTCTTAGTGAATTACTGGAATAATTAAGGACTTTGCCAATAATATCATGCCTACAGTGCTATATGCAGTAATGCCTATAGTTTATGTACCATGCAATCAGAGAAAGTAAGTAAGTAAGCAATGAAGCACAGTAAATGTTAAGAGTACATGCCCTTGAAGGATGCCCTTCTTTAATGCCAGTATTGTGGTCCAGTATTGTGTGTGTGTGTGTGTGTGTGTGTGTGTGTGTGTGTGTGTGTGTGTGTGTGTGTGTGTGTGTGTGTGTGAGTGTGTGTGTGTGTGTGTGTGTGTGTGTGTGTGTGTGTGTGTGTGTGTGGTGTCGTGTGGGGAATAATAGGGGGGCTGCTTCTCACCCGTGTTTTGGCGTCGATCTGAGCCCCTCTGTCCAGGAGCAGGCGGACCATGTTGGTGTTCCCACGCTTGGAGGCCACGTGCAGGGGGGTGATGCCGTTCTGTAGGGACCATACACACCAAATAAAACCAAATAAATAATAAATAACAACTCCATAACACCATTTCAAAACAATTACGGAACACGTGCTCCCTCTAAGGGTAGTACCATGGCTCCCTCCTATAAAAGGGCTGCAATGATTTGTGAATGTAACTGGATTGGGTGAAGAGCAGTGTGTGCTCTGTGGGGACCACCAAATGAGACTGAGCAATTAAAACAGAGCAGGACACGGGAGAGAGACCGAGAGGCTTTAGGTGACCTTATGCATGCCAGCTTCTTATCACATCCTGACCAGAGTCTACAGGGAGCTATGGACAAGTCAGTGACCTTCACAGATCTTTTACGGCTCGGATACACGATCATCCATCTCTTCCTCTAGGGACAAGTGTGAGGTGTGAGAAGCCTGGCCATGGATGGACTACGGCATTGATCTCGGCCGAGTGGTGGGGCACACACACACACACACACACACACACATACACACACACAATTTATACTGCAACCCAGCCCCCTTCTTAGGGTCTCCTCCTCAGCTCTTGCCTGAAATACTCACCCGGGCAAAGAAGTCCACAGCTGCGCCTCGGTTAAGCAGCAGCGTCGCCACGTTTACGTTGCCATAGTGAGCAGCAATGTGCAAGGGCGTAAAGCCACTCTGGAACACAGAAGAACAAGACAACACGACACACACACGCAAACACAAACACACATACACACACACCAGGAGAGGACACAAAACACAGAACCTTCATTAATAATGAACAGACATTATAAGAAATCCTTCAGGTAATCTTAGTGAGGTATCCCCAAAAATGCTAATGTAGAATTAGTTACAGACTGTCCCAACATGGATTGGACAGAGGAGTAGCTCCTATGCTGTAAGGCCCCATACAACAGATCCTAGACCAGCATAATTGGGGGAACCTCTGGACAACTTCCCAATTTGTCCAAATGGGACCTTATTTCCCCTTAAGTCAGCATGCAGCAATGATGTTAAAGCATCACAGATCAGAGGAAGAGAAAAATGAACAAAAATGCAGAGGTGAGAGAAACAAAAAGAGAACAAAAAAAAGACAGAATCCAAAGAATTCTTAATATGATGACCCCAGACCCCAGACAAGAGGAGGGAAGAGACATTAAAAGACATTTTTATTGTTATATTAAAGCAATATCTCTCATACAGCATCCACACACTCACATCCACACACTCACATACACACTCTCAAAGAGTGCTCATTTATCATCATGCAGTACACATTCACAGTCATTCACACATTCATTCTGTATCTAAAAACAAAAACATAAACAAACTCAAGACATAAATGCAAACAGGGGAAATGGACTCATTGTCAACATTGATACATTATAGGCATATATGGGATTGTTTATCCATACATATACATTGACAATATACTATTTCAATGAATGTAAATGAAAGTAAAAAACAAAAACAAAAATTATACAAATGAAAGTGACCAGGAAATTACCAGGAAATCAACCCAAAGATGCATTATGCCACCGGATGTCATATCAGTAGGCTAATCAAGTTAGAATAAGAGGAGTGATTGCAAGAGCAGTTTTAATATGCAGAGTTCTTGTCTTACCTTTCCGTTCTGAAAGTCAGGGTCCGATTTAATGTGAAAACATTATTTACAAAAAGTGTGAAGAGAATATCGACTAGGTGATGACTACAAAAATTACACATTTAAAGCTGATGGTGAGCAGAAATAAATCATTCAGGTGTCGCCATGCTAGAACAGACATATTCTGTACAAGTCATCAGACAACCAATAACACAGCATATTTGAAAACAAATCTTAAATCAACAGTTTTTCTTAAGCACACACATGCTTTTAACTATGTCCTATGTCAAAATTGTCTTATATCAGCCATGGCAAATTAGCTTATCAACATGCACATATAATACAGGCCTACTTTTGCCCAATATCATTCTGATGCTGATAGCATAATGTCATTCAATGCCATTTTAAAAACAATGATGTACTGTACACATTCTCTTTAAGGATTATAGGATGGCTGCTCCCTCTAACAGCACTGCAGTCTTTTAAGAACATTGTTTATCTAATTGCATTGGTTGGATAACAGTGTGAGAGTGATGGGTGACATGCAACAGAGCAGGCACAGGCATAGTGAGAGACAGTGATGCAGGCACACAGAATAAACTACAATTAAAAAGGATTTTAAAAAGACTACCATCTCTATCTGTCCAAATATTTCCTGTTTTTTTCTGAATGTACTTAATGTTCAGCCATTTTCCTGAATTATCTCTGGAACTTTCTACTGCTAATTGCCTCTTGTTATGGTGAACTGGCCAAGGTGACAGATTTATATGAAGTGATTTGTAGTCACTGCCATTGCTATAAAAGTCAATCAGCTGATAAATGGCTGGGTCAGACAGGAAGTGATGTATTATGTAAAATGGTCTACAGAAGGTTATGTAAATTTGATCTTTTTTTTAAATCAGAGAAGCTTTAACAGAGGAAGTATCTCAATCTCCTCATAAGATGGATCTAAGGTTCTTTTTGGATGGAGTATAACAAAAAGTTGGTAATCTTCCAAATCATACGACCCTAGTCCTACTACCTCAAAACTCTCTAAATGTCTAATGACCACTGAAGGTCCCACTGATACTCACGTGTTAATATAAAATGTAACATTAACACCTGAGTATCAGCTTAGCCACATGCCAAACCGGATGCTTACTGACAAATATCCTCAGTCTCAACAAACCTAAACATGTCAAACATAGAGGCAGTCAAAAGAAAGAAAGGAAGAAATAAACAAAACACAAGCAGCGCAGACACAAACAAATGAAGGCACTTGGGTGATATGACGCTCCTGCCTCGTCATGCATGACCCCATGGAAAAACCCCTCAATAGAAAGGCTAAGCGGAAGGGCAGATCTGGTCTGAATAAAAGGCAGGAGACTACAGCACGAGCTCATTAGCTCGGTCATGCATTGCTAGCTAATGTGGATGACACGGCACGCCAATGCCCAGAGGAAATCATAGGGAGAGATAGAGAGAGAGAACGAAACGGAACGAAACCAAACGAGTCACTGATGTTCTGATGAACAAAACTGGAGAGCCAGAGAAAAAAGTCTATACCTCAGTAGTCCTATTGACCATCATCTGGTGTGAGCGGGGGAGGGAGAGGGGGAAAGGAGGGAGGGAAAGAGAAGTGTGTTATGCTCTACTCCCACTGGCACACGTGTCACACTCACACATACTGTACACATACACACACACACTTACAAAAACTCACATGCACACACACACACACACACACACACACACACACACACACACACACACACACACACACACACACACACACCCTTACACATACTCACATGCACACACACACACACACACACACACACACACACACCCGCACACACACACACACACACACACACCCTTACACATACTCACATGCACACACACACACACACACACACACACACACACACACACACACACACACACACACACACCCTTACACATACTCACATGCGCACACACACACACACACACACACACACAGGCATGCAGTTTTATACACTGGTGATATCACCACAGAGGGACAGTTTTGTGAGGAAAAGCAAATTGCTTTATTAACCTCTCCAACACATATTTGACAGTAATTCTTTCTGTAATATTTTTTTATTGCATTTATGTATGATTACTCTTTTTATAATACACTAAAACACACACATCAAGATGATAAGTAACTTCCTCTACCCTCTATAGTGACATCACCACCCCAACTCAAATGCCATCTCACAACTCTAGAATCCAGGGTGCATGCTGGGATATGCCTCAATGCCACCTGAGAGTCCCCCATGGCGCACCCCGAGGGGTACAGAGTTATACAGCTACAGCAGGGGGCGCTAGCAACATCAAGAGGCTACAGTACAGTAAGGTAGGGGGCGGGTAGCAGAAAGACAGGTAAAAAAGAGAGAGAGACCCGGATAGCGTCCGGATGGGCACACAGCAGACAGGCACATTCAGACTGGAGAGGAGAAAGAAAGGAAGAGAGAGAGAGAGGGAGAGAGAGAGAGAGAGAAAGAGAAAGGGAAAATGCACAGACACATAGACATGACAAGACATGACAAGACAACAACAACAACGATGACGTACAAATACAGACAGGTCACAACAAGGTGTTTACTGCACAAAGTGACATCACATAACAACGACAGCAGAACATCACTGAGATAAAGGGGTTTTTTGTTAACTTAAATTGGGCAGCCCTTTCCAAAAGTGCCACACAAGTCACCCACAGACACATGCCAAATATAAGGTGAAAGGTGCACATGGTGCAGGTTTGTTTTGGGAGTAAATGTGGTCAATTTGGGTTTCCCCCCAAGCAACACATGCTGAAGGCTTCAAACAGGTCTTCTCCCTGTCGCATCCAAATGTGCTATTCTATATCTCCATTCTACCTCCTACTCCCTTCCCCTTCTCAGACTTCCTCCCTCTCCCCCCCCCCCCCCCCACCTCCCCCGCCCCCTCTCCCTGTCAACCTCTTCACTATTCCCCCAACCCGCCCGTCGTCGTTACCTTGGACTGGACGTCTGCGTTGTGGTCGTTCTGCAGGAGGAGGGCAGCGGACTTGGTGTCGTCCTTGCGGGCGGCGATGTGGAGGGCGGGCAGGCGCACCTTGCCCTTGGTGTCGTGCTCCAGGAGGAGGGACACCACCTGGTTGTGGCCCTGCTGGAGAGCGATGGCCAGGGGTGTGAAGCCGTCCTGCAGAGGAGGAGAGGAGAAGCAGAGGGTCATTTGGGGTGTGTGTGTGTGTGTGTGTGTGTGTGTGTGTGTGTGTGTTTACAGTATATGTGTGTGTGTGTGTGTGTTTGTTTATGTGTGTGTGTGTGTGTGTGTGTGTGTTTGTTTATGTGTGTGTGTGTGTGTGTGTGTGTGTGTGTGTGTGTGTGTGTGTGTGTGTGTGTGTGTGTGTGTGTGTGTGTGCAGGGTGGGGGTGATGGCAAATGAGCCGTGTAATAACAATGGGTAGGAGGACGTGAAACCCCAACATCAGCAAAGATGAGCAGAGACACTTATGCATATAATACTCAATATACATGGCATACAGTATGCAGGGAAGAGAGGGGAAACACACAAACAAGCCCACACACCCACATACATACACACACACACACACACATACATACACACACACACATACTGTACACACACACACACACACATACACACACATACATACACACACATACATACATACACACACACATACAGTACAACACACACACGCATGCACACACTCCAACACTCACATGCACCTTCTGTCATTACATTTTCCATGCCAGCCAAAGAGAGTTGGCCATAATGAGCATTTCTCCCTGATGCATGCTACACCACGCCACTCTACACACAACACACACACACACACACACACACACACACACACACACACACACACACACACACACACACACACACACACACACACACACACACACATTCGCTGACCTCTGTGGCTGTGCTCTGGTTTCCTCCGTTCTCCAGTAGGTATCGGACCACCTCCAGATGGTTCTCCTGGGAGGCCATGTACAGTGGAGTGAAGCCATTCTGCAGAGTAGGAGAGAGAGAGAGAGAGAGAGAGAGAGATAGGAAGAGAGAGAGAGAGAGAGAGAGAGAGGAGAGAGAGAGAGAGAGAGAGAGAGAGAGAGAGAGAGAGAGAGAAGAGAGAAGAGAGAGAGAGAATCAATGATTTGTGGTCAGGGACTCTTACAGTCAATTACACCAGCCAATTCATTTTGCCTTTCCAAACTCAATGCTGAGACAATAAGCACATACAGACAGAACACCTGCAGTCTGCTAATACTCCACAAAGTAAAGTGAGTGTGGGGGTCATATTTGCTACATGTCTGAGGATGGCCATGCAGAGCACACTCCGACTCACTCACCTGGGATTGGGAGTTGATATCAGCTCCACGCTTCACCAGGATCTTCACCACGTCCCCCTGTCCCGCTAGCGAAGCGATGTGGAGAGCTGTGTTCCCTTTCTGCACAGCACACACACACACACACACACACACACACACACACACACACACACACACAGAGTGTCCTTTCAAGCACCATTCAGCACTAGTACCATTGCTACAAATGTACAAATCATTACAGGCCTACACATTACTCAGAATAAATGTGGTTAAAGGGAGTAAATTCAATTAGATATTGACTTTATTTGGACGAAAGACAACAATGGTGATTTTCACCTGCACACAAATATTGTACACTGTAGAACAAACTACCATACATTGGTGGTAGAGCCTCTGAATCAATGATCACTCCAGCAGAGAATCTGCAAGCTATCCACAGAGTAGGTACAAAGGGATTTCTGTAATGCACATAACAAAACCTTTCATTCTCCGTATAGAAAAGGCACACAAAGGTCACGACAAAGGTCAGCCATGACTCTACCCAAACACACCTGGACATACAGCCACCTGGCCGACCACAGACAACTTCAAAGCCGAAGCCCTACCCATGGTGGAGTCACACATGAGACCCTTTCAAAAGCACAAAACACCTGGCAGTTCCTCTCACTGGCTGCTGTGCTGGATTCCTCTTTGGATCTGCTGAGTCATTGTTAGATCCGCTGCGTTTGGTACTCGGAAGCAGAGCCCACCAAAGAGAGGCTTATCTGCCCCCTCACACACACACGCACACACGCACGCACGCACACACATGTACAGACACACACACTCTCTCTCTCACACACACACACACACACACACACAGTAACTGAACACCCCCTGCCTGATCCACGACTAACGCTGTCAGGAACTCAAAGACCTCTTTTCATTTAAAATATCATTGGGTTCATAATGATGGTGCGGCACAAAGGCTCACCAGGAGATAATGGATGATAATCGCCTACTCAAGAGCAGACTTAGGCTCTTACCAGCTATCCTATTAATTAATGCTTGATTACAGCATTGTGTTTGTTACGGTTTAGGTAATTACTGCTAGCAGAATCCATTAGCTGTTATGCAATGGCATAGTACTGAATTTGCGATGAATTTGCAAACTACTTATTACATTAAAGGGCAGTTGTCTAACTGATAAAGAAACCTATAATGAGACATTTGAAGTCTAAAGTGAATGATAAAGTGTACGATGTAAGTTCTAAACATATCATTAGATGTAACCAACACTGAAACATCTAAAATGCAACTCAGCTGACTGGCAAAGAATTTACTATTCAGCCATCTTGAATAGATCAGATTTCATTTCGTAGTGTTACAGGGTTTTGCTAATTATCATACCCTGATAAGACCAATTCATAGTATAGCCTACATCCAGGCTAACGACACAAAGTTTGACAAGTGATCCTGCGGTAGCCACTGTTTCTGCTCTGTCAAGCTCCAAACTGACCCTCAGTCATGTGAGGCGGGTGTCATGTTAAAGGGTAATAGCTCTGGCATTTTGAGGGGTGTGTGAGGGAACCCAAATGATAAGCTTGACCACTTATCAGTGGGCATGAGTTTCATCACCCTAAAGCTTTCTCAATAGTTTTATTGTCCTCTGATGCACTTTACAAGTTATGCAGGAGACTGCCATACCCCTTCAGCAAATGTAGTATCCAACATTCACACTGCAAATATGTCTAGTGCATATGGAAAGACATCACTACATCTATTATTGTAATATGAAGTAATGTGAAATAATATATTATTAGTATTATTAATATTAGTAAAGCAAAAACAATAACCTATGTCTCAGTATAAGTGAACTTATATCTCAGTATACGATAACTTATATCAACAGGTATATATCTAATCATATCTAAACCAAACTATTTCTCAACATTCTCTTTGCCAGTCAGGCCTACATTATGCTCCAAACATTCTGCTAACTGGTTAACACTCAAGAAAAGCCCCCAGAGCGTGCATTGCCCAAGGCTGGGGTCCAGCAGTAGCAGGGTAAAGGTGACCTACCTTAGTGGCCGAGTCCACCGAAGCACCCCTCTCCAGGAGCTCCTGGACCAAATCCACGTGTCCCTCTTTGGCCGCCAAGTGTAGCGCGTTGAGCCCATTCTGCAGAGGAATGACAAAAGCGTGAGTGGTCAGTCTTGCTCACCCCCACACACAAAACAACCCAAACAACCACGCAGCCAACCATATCAACAGAGAAACAATGAGAAAGAGAGAAAGAGACAAGTAGAGGTAGAAAACACAACAGTTCAGACGAGGTGAGAAAGGTGTACCTCAGGGTCCATAATCTGTGGCGTATCACCCTCTACCACTCCATCCCACTCTACTACTGCTCAAGCACACACACACACACACACACACACACACACACACGCAAGAGAGGGCAGCTCGAAATATCAGAGCAATGGCTGACGGTGAGAGTTGCGCTGTCTCATGCCGTACCCACAGGATTAATTATGTAGTGATATTAATAAGCCTGCT
Source organism: Alosa sapidissima (assembly GCF_018492685.1). Classification (NCBI taxonomy): domain Eukaryota; kingdom Metazoa; phylum Chordata; class Actinopteri; order Clupeiformes; family Clupeidae; genus Alosa; species Alosa sapidissima. The sequence continues at coordinate 2,406,288 of NC_055974.1, read as the reverse complement.
GGGCCCAGAGCCACCTGGCCCCTGGGACAGTGGACAGGGGGTAGAGGGGCTATAAAATCGGTGACTGAGACTGGCCACAGCAGGACTGAGTAGAGCGATATCTTCATCTCGAGCTTCATGTGTAGTTTCATGGCTGCTGGGATGAGAGAATATTCCTAAAGTACTGTACGTGTAAGAGAACTTGACTGAGCAGCAATAAATTGACAACCAGAGAACACTCGATAAATTAGAATTCAGTCCTAACACACTCTTCTATTATTGCATTCTTTCCAAGGCTAATTATTTTTGTAGAAATGTGTTAATAGCATTAAAATATCCTTTACCTTGCTGGCAAACACTTGATGACTTATTTCAAATTGCTAAAGTAAATCTCAAAGTCATTGTTTTAAGATAGTGATACTAACCCACCTCTTCACACGTAATTTTGCTTCTGAGCACAGAACTCATCTGAAGAACTCAATTGAAGCAAAACTAAATCTGTGTCCTCACCCCCTCATACAAGACTCACTCCAGGATCTCTAGAACTCTACGTCACTCCACTGCTGTCTGACTGAACTACTGATCTCCCCTAGAAGAAGGTGGGTGTTTATTCCCATGTAAAGGCAATAAATGGATCCTTAAAAGCCAAGCGAGTGAAGTGAAGATTACTTTTTCAATGTCACTTGAGTGGGATTATGGCTAGGATTAAGGAGTGCAACATTTGATGGCTTTTGCGGGCGGCTGCCTCTGCTTCCGCTGACCAAACACACCTGATCTGGCTCGACCAGCCTCCTGAAGGTTGTGGGTGGTGTAATCTTGACTAGCAGATTAAAGATTATGGCTATAGTCGTAATCCACACGAAACCACTAGAGAAGATAGGTGAAGTACATGCTTTTGTACGTCACAGCAATTTAATAGACCTCAAAAGCAGAGCTGCAAGTGGAGTCTATAGAGGTTCAAGGAAAAATCAAGCCAGGAGCTAAACTATCATGTGTGACAACCTGATGCGTCCACTAGTGCCTCATATAATCTATTTTTACGAAAGTGGCCTCTTAACTATGAATCATGTGGGTCTGATGACATATAGAGTTTCATATCCTTATTTCTTGAAAGCACCATGCCGATGCCGGTCTGCATTTGATGCAGTCATGCCGTACTGAATAACATGTCACAACATAATTATAATGCAAAATAGAAGTTATGACATGTCTGGTAATGTCTACTCTGACACAGTCATACCTAACCGTTATTACAATGTAACAACACTATTCACAAGCATACAAATTGTTATTAGCCATTATTATTAATGATCATGCAAAATCTTAAGACAAAACAATTAAATGTCAGTGTGGATGATTGCATGATTCTCCTCTCCCCAAAAAGTTCTTTCCCCTGAGAATGACTAATTTAAGGAAGTCAAAATAACAGAAGCACTACAGTAACCTGATAAGACTGTCTGTGGCCCCAAAGGAGGTTTTGCCAAAGCCACTCCAATTCCCCATCTTCTCAAAAGGGGGAACATTTGTCTTGTTTTCTCCACACCCCCACACCACCCGAACCCATTCAGTCAATATCTCATTTCCTCCAAATTCCCACACAGCAGGACGATTCAGTTGTTCCACCGGCTGCTCTCTCTGTAAGGTCTCTGCAGGTCCAGCTCACTGCTGCAGAACGTGGAAGATGAATCTGTACAATCTGCTTCCTTCCACAGGCACTAGCCAGGGCGCACTCAATGTCACCCATTACAGACACGCCTAAAGTGGACGTGCTGACACAAAGTGGAGAGGGAGGGTACTGTGACCTGTGACCTGCTAGAGGTATGTCACACAAGTATTTGTTCACATCTTTTGTATTAAATCTCTTCTTTGAGTCCTATCATACTGTATATTACAGCTGGTACAACTTATTTAGTAAATCCTTTTATCCTACTCTAGTAATTCATACTGTATGAATTACTGTATGAATTACAATACTGTATACATGTACATAATACATAACATGTGTATATGAGTGTTTGTTGGTAATTGAGGCAATGGTCTGATGTGATATTACCAGCATGTTAGTGTCTAGTGTTTGTTCTGTTGAAAGATGCTTCATGTACAAGAAGAATTCAGGCTAATTCCTCACCAGGATTAGAGCCATGGCATTAAGAATCCTCATGATTGCTCTGTATAATGAAGCACACATATAGCTACATGCATTAAATTGTGATTCATTAATGCAATCATTCACTTTCTCCACATGAGCCTCAAATGACATTAATCTTATATCATGAGTCTTGATTTCAGCTAGTCACACTTGATTACACTGACAACTAAGCGACCCTTTTCAGAAACAACTCTTCTAACAAGCCTCTGCTTCTCCTACATTGGTGACTCCATTAAACTCCTTCGTTGTTCGGATCACATGACCAGGTTGAGCCACAAGAAACACCTCCAGAACACACTATGTTCACACACACTCATGTCCATCAAGACATCTTACACTCCTTCTCTGTCTTTCTTTCCTTCTTTTGTTCTTTCTTTCTTTTTTTCTCCCTGTCTTTCTTTCTGCCTGTCTGTCTGTCTTCCTGTCTTTCTCTCATGTTGCACTGAGAATGCAGGTTATGGGTTAGGGGTTGTCAGAGCATTCTACAGGGAACCATCCATCTTCATCTTACACCCCCGTGCTGCCCTACATTCACCCTCAATGCATAGCAACACACACACACACACACACACACACACACCCTCTCTCTCCCCAAACCACCCACTCATTGCATTACTCAGTGGGATAATTAAAGAAATGTGATTTCCTTTAATGTCCCTCTCTTTATTTATACTGACTGAACTGCCACAACATGGCTGACGTCTTGTTCCTGGGTGATTACATTGCCTGTTCCCTCCAGATGAATCATATATATGAACACTTATAGGAAATTTCACTCATAATCACATCCATTTTTCAAAGATCTTTTCCTCTTTTCACTTGTCACAGCACAGGCCTACTTGTGAAGTCACTTAAATATGCACTGTGATTTGGAAATGCAAACAATATTTTTGTTACATTTATCACCAAACAACTCAATCCACAAGTGGAATTATGTGTACAGTAATTTGTCATTTTCTTGGGACATGTTTTGATTGCACACTAATGCAGTTGGGAGAGAACTTTGAACAGCAGGTTCTAGCGAAGATAAATGGCTGGCAACAGAACGTTAGCAGGCGAGCTACCCAAGAGGTCATGTGTAATGCATGCTATTGCTCTTAGCGTTGGCTAGTCACAAAGAATCCATTTGTGAAGAGCAAAAATATATTTATATAAATAAAGTGCAAATATGAATCATTTTAACTGGTGTCCTGGGGAAGCTGTTTCCATATCTGTTTCTGGTATCGTTTATTTGGTGGAACACTCTGTGATTGATTTGAAGGGCTGCCAGGTGAGGTGAATGATTGCCTGGCTACAAGTGAGCTTTCATGGTCACTGGAATTGAGTCCTAAATCTTCGCTACACATGAGGCGTGTTGGAAATGATAAAGAAGAGATAATTGAAACATATCTCAGCCACATTTTATTCCCATTAGACTATCAAATCACTTGGTTGTCAATACTCAATATATGTAGTTATTTTTTCTTCAACACAACCTTGGCTTGGCTGTCTTATAGACCGAGGACAAAGACAAAAAACCCACAACCTGTAATGCAGAAACACATTGTTCTATGTCACATATTCAACACAGCCTTTATCGTTTTCTTTCGAAAGAATCCATTGAGGGAAAAAAAGAAAGACAAGTTAAGGGCACACAGAGCAAGTCAATAGCAAGATGACATCTACCGCAAATGAAAAGATTAATCACATGTGTTGCCAGAGTTAAGGCTGCAGAGGGTTACTGGTTGAACTCTGTGGATGAATTAAGCAAGTGTGGTGGTATAAATAATGCCGTGACAATGGCCGTTGGAGAGGATGACTAATTTTGCTACCTGATCTGCATGAGGTATTTGCATAATTGCACTTGCTCGTCACACAACTAGGTCAACATCACCATCAAAGCTGAAAATGGTCAAAAATAGCTTGGAGATTCCATATTTTGCACATTTTTCATAATATCATTTTAAATTCCAGTGTGGTGTCCATCATATTTCTGACTGATACATTGTCCTGAGAGTGACCGAACAGCCTGATAAAAAAGTGACTTCTCCTTTAAAACTTCCCAATATCCCTTCAGCCTCCTGCACCTTAAGACTTGGCCAAGTGTGCCACCCTGCCGTCTCAGGGTGGAGGTCAGCGCGCTACTGTTTCAGATGCCACCCGAGGCAGGCAGAGCCGCCGCATGGTTGCGGTCAATGTGTCAGCGTGGATACAGTAGCAGTGCAGGATGCAGTCTGAGAGTTGGATTCAGTTTCGGTTTCGCAGAAAAGTTGTTGCAATGTCATGAAAAGCAGTGTTGCAATAACATCAATACCCTCCCCACCGCCTCCACCTCAGATATGGATATGGACCATGGGTTCTCCAATCATTTTGGAAACAAGACAAAAAAATAAACATGCATATGAAAATACTGCTGAAGGTAAAATAAATAAATTAATAAAAATGATTGAAAACAAAGCATGTGATGCATCTTATTGCACCTTGTCCATTCACTAGGATTGTTTATGGCTTGGCCTCGACCACTATGTATATATAGTGTGTTTCCCATTCACAGCGGCAGGACTGTGTGTGAACTCTGCAACTTACGGGCTGCTAGGGGCCTATGACAAGCACTTCATTGATCTTGCCATACTGTGTACTGTATGGGGTTAGAATAACGGACTGCACCTTTAAGGTAAAAACTGACTCTGGCTCTGAAACAAATCCGTTGCACACTCAAACATAAACCAATTCCCAAAAGAATCATTTACATACAGCTCTTCTGAGGATGTTTCCATTTTAAGAACCATTCATAACTTGGTGTCATTATGCAGCTCGGTCCTTCTCTCGCAGGTGTGTCACACCCGGTACCAAGGACCCCTCATAGGGACTTGGTCTGACATTATCACCTGTGGTCCTGAGAAGACCCCTGCTCTCAGTTATATTTCACTTTGACATGCTTGGCAGCACTAAAAACCCTCTATCCTCGTATTCCAAGAAAGCCTGACATACATGAGCCTGTCCTCAAATTTGAGCCCGCCCCCAACCCAGCTCACCGTAATAAGAACTGCATGGCATCTTTGGCCCAAGTCCTTGGGAGGTGTGTAGATACCCGACACCAGGCGACGGAACACCACCACCCGCCCACCCGGCCCTTGTGACCACTGTTTGTAGGGTCAGAACGTAGCAACCGTTGCCAGGGTGGGAGTATTTATGAGTGATCTGCTTCCAGAGACCCCACACAGTGGCATGCTAATAAGTCCTCCCAATGGGTGAAAATGGCCTTTGTGCTCAGGTGATTTTGTACGTGGAGGAAGTCAATGGAAGAAAGAGTCTGACGCGATAAGGAACCTTTTAACTTAAAGCTGAATTCTCATATTCCCACAATTCATATTGAACCCTTGCCATTTTCACAATACAGTACTTACACATTTGAAGTATGTAAAGATAAGTATATGGGACTCCTCAACTCCTCAATGTTCATGATTATACACCCTAATAATTGCACAAAGGCTATGTATCTCAAGCCTTATTTAGCTTCAGACAAAGTAAGAACCAAATATGTAATTTATCACACTAAAAACATTCACATTATGCAGAGCACTATAAAAATAAGGCATAACCTTATTACAATGACCTCAGAGGTTCTGCCTAGGATTAATGCTCTAGCAGCATGCCGTGCATCAGATGAAGGAATGTGTTTACTGGATGTAATGGGGACAGCAGCAGAAGAAACTCTGGCAGCTGTGAGCTACCAGGAAAGGCTTCCTGCTGCTTAACAATTAATCACCGACTCTCAAAGGACCATGGGAAGTGTAGTTGAATCAGCGCTGGCCTGATTTCAGGAAGTATGTTAGGGTGTGAAAGGGGCAAAAGTTGTGGGACTGTGTGGCGTTCTCCGTTTATAAACTGCTGAGGTCATTTTCAGGTTAGCCTTTTTCCAACCTAGGCTGACTAGGCCGTTAGTACTGGTGACTGGTAAATATATTGATGCTGCTCAAATAATAACAATGAGAAAGAATATACAAAAAAACTCATACTTGTGTAAAATGGGTTCACAAATACTTGGCTGTTACTGACATAAATACTGAAAATATTGAATCGTGATTGGTTTAATGATGATGTGTGATGATGATCACATAAATATTACGCAACAGCTTCTATTGCAATCCTCCAGACCATTTTTAGACATGCCACCTGTACTCCGGTTACCAAAACAGTCATGAAATGCCTTTCCTCCTCCTTTCCTCCTCCTTTCCTCCTCCTTTCCTCCTCCTTTCCTCCTCCTTTCTTCCTCCTTTCCTCCTCCTTTCCTCCTCCTTTCCTCCTCCTTTCCTCCTCCTTTCCTCCTTCCTCTTTGTCATTCAGAATCATAGAGACTATTTCGGTCTTCATTTGCATAGCAAAGACGTATATAAATCCACTACAAACAAGCAGAAATGCCACCCATGGATTCCCTATAGAGAACAGTCCCCAAAATAAAGGCAACTTGGACTCAGCCAAGGCCAGCTGTCCACACTTCTCTCGACCTTTTCCCTTCTTGTTGATTTGTGGGCTAGACGTGGCGAAGTGTGTGGGGAGGTCTTCACGGTCGGACGAATTGGGTCTTAAATCTTCCCTGGGAGGAGATCGCTAATGAATGCCGTTGAGCCCGGCGGTGCAATTTACGCCAGATAGCAGGCGTCCGATACAAACAAGTGCTGATTCATGATTAGCGACTATGACCAGTTAGCATCCAACACAGCATACAGCATTCCCATCTCCAGACCCTGAGATCCCAGAGATCACCTATGGAATATTAACACAGAGGAAAGGAGAGGATGCTTCACAGATGTGGGTTGCTGAAAGCAGCTGCGTGTTCAGGTACAAGTGTGACAGAGATGGGCCAGAATGAGCCAGAGTTGCTGCACCCTGATGAACGTGGGGGGGGGGGGGGGGGGGGGGGGGGGTGGCAGGGAAGGTCACCCCTGTCACTTTAGATTGATTAGCGAGGGCGTGGTGAGCATGCCCAGGTCCCCTGAGCATTGATGAGCTATTGAACAAGCACGAGGAATGTGGGGCAGGGAGGAACAAAGGGTGATAACTCACCCACATGAAAGGTAATCAGGTATGGGACATGTGTGGCACTGGACACTGTCCTGCATCATGATGCTTTTATGCATGACTGTTAGTGAGTGTGACTTGGATCTGTGTTGTTTAGGTATGTGAACATGTGTGTGAATGAATGTGTGTAGGCGTGTGTGTGTATATATGTGTGTATGACTCCTATCTGGTTTAGGTATGTGAACATGTGTGTGAATGAATATGTGTGTAGGCGTGTGTGTACAGTATGTGTGACTCCTACCTGGTTGCAGGTACTGATGTCCACACCCCCCTTCAGGAACTCCAGCACTTTGTCGATGTTCCCCGCCCTTGCCGCCCTCAGGAAGCTGGTATTGCTATCCGACTGGAGGAGAGAAAGAGAGAGAGAGAGAGAGAGAGAGAGAGAGAGGGAGAGAGGGAGGGAGGGAGGGAGGAAGCAAAATCATTAGGACACAAAATCATAAATCCTCCCGCTAACAATTAAAACTACTAATGTAGATGAATCAAGGCCAAAACCTCCATCTGCAACTAATTTTATTGCCACTTGGAAGTGCAACAAATTGGGCTGAAAGTTGCACTCCGGCTGCACTCCGGCTCCCATCTCACATGATGGAGCTCCTGAGACCAACAACAGGCTGTTTAGCCTCCAGGCACCACGGACTTCTCTTAAACTTCAGGTATATAAACACATACACTCACAGACACACACAACCAGACACACACACATCTGCTACCAACTGTCATACTGTGGATGTAGGCTAAGTTATTTTTAGAAACAACATGGGGATGTATGCACTTTAGGGAGCAATTATTGGTACTTTTTTATTTAAAGTTTGCAGCTACTGCTGCTAAAGTTCTGCACTTACTACTGCAGGGGTAAGTGATTTAGAAAAATGCATGTACTGTAGGTGTATGTGAAGGAATATTTGACATTCAGCTGCAGTTTGATCCCTTAATTTCTCCTGAATGATGTGATCAACACCTCAAACACGTCATATCATTTTTGAAAGAGCAATGTCAAATAGAGGTTATTGAGCAGGAGCACATGGATTTGTAGTTGTTTTATTAGAAACAAGTCTTACCTACCTACCAGAAGAGTAAAAAATAGATGTAATCTAAAAACACATAATTGTGTTATGCATAGAACAGCTATATAACAGAATAATCCTCTCAGAGGACTGCGTCTATCCTACAAAGCACATGACCCTCTTGATTGATTTCATAACACAGGGCAGACATGGTTGACGTAAAGATGGAACCAGGTCCACCCCTTTTCCCATTCATTTTTGCTGGGGGCAGCTTTGCGGCGTTGTGTCTAACTCCAGACCCACACGGCAAGCACAGCCTCTTCCTGTTCCTGTTCCTCTTCCTCTCCTGCGCCTCCTCATCATCATGAGCCACTAGAACAGGTCATCCTGTACCACAGAGTGGAGCCGCATCACAAAACACTCTCACCGTCCACTGGGAGGCCAGCTGGACTCACACGCTCACTGTGCTGCTCCACACCTGTCAGGTGAGCTGACACGGA
>NC_055974.1:2382592-2392592 GCF_018492685.1 Alosa sapidissima | reverse complement strand
GTGTACTAGTCTATAGTGCGGCAAAAGAGAAATTCTATCTACAGTTCTCAACTGTCATCATGTCCCCTATACCAATCCTCATTTATGTCAAACATAAACCACATGTTGCTGTCGCTTCTGACAACCAACAACTCTCATGACGCACTGCCAACCACCTCAGGAAGATACACAGAGGCTTTGACATCAGATAGCTTCTCACAAGACGTCATCTCATTAAAGCATTGCCCCATATTCACACACCACAACCACTCACACCACTGGAGACCATGCCATCACAACTCCAAATCACAAAAAAGGACAGATGTCTATGCATCTACAAGGACTTCCAGAAAGCTCATATTCATCTACAAGCATCAAATACTAAATGACATGACAATTATGTGCAAAAAGCATACAAAACATAGGTTGTCTCATGTCCATTTCAGCGCTATACTGTAAGCTAATCTCTCCACTGACCAACCTCTGTCCAGTCAGCTGGTGCTAGAGCTGCCCCGTCCCTTTCATCTACATTCCCCCGCTGCTTACCAGGACCCAGGACTCCTGGCCGTCCCCAGAGCTGTACACGTCAGCGCTGGCGTCCTGGACGGAGAGGCTCTCGCCGGCCGCCTGTGGAGGCCCCTCGCCCCACTGGTCCTCGTGCGTCGCTGCGTTGCCCATGCCAACAATCCATAGAAGAGGGCTGGAGCCTCACGCCATTCAACGCACAGAAGCACAGAAGCACAACTTCCAGACGGCTTCCAGACAAGCAAACTCCGTAAAAAAAATCCAATCCTTTCTTCTTTCAAATGCCTACATAACCGTCCTTCCACAACTATACGTGTAGTACTATGGAATCATGACTCAGGAGCTGAGATATGTCTAACCTTCTACTATATGTGTGTATACGTTAAAAGTGTGACATATGTACTGTATACATATGTGTATGTGTGTGTGTGTGTGTGTACTGTATGTGTCAAAGTGATGTCCTGAGCCCTGCACCAGTCTGAAACCTCCGGCCGCCCGACGCTCTCGCTTTCACTGGGTGGCTAATTTGAGCGGTGCACGGCGCTCGTCTATTTTTACTCCCCCACACTGAACTATGCCCCTGCACGGAAGGAGGGTGGTCTGCCTGCACACAGAGAGGGTGGCATATCAACTAATGGGACTGGTCCATGGGCTGTGAAGGGTGTGTGCGTGTGTGTGTGTGTGTGTGTGTGTGTGGAGACAACTACTTCTGAGTGCCCATTGAGAGTTGGAAGGCCACCCCAGCAAGCGATTGTGCCTATTAGGTAGCATGACGATGAGCAAGGGGACAGTTCTGACAAAGGAGAGAGAGAGAGAGAGAGAGAGAGGGAGAGAGAATGAGAGAGAGAGAGAGAGAGATGGAAAGAGAGAGAGAGAGAGAGAGAGAGAGAAAGAGAGAGGGAGAGAGTGAGAGAGGGAGATGGAAAGAGAGAGAGCCCAAAGGGGTATAATTACAGACACAAATCTGGATGCACACAGAGGACAGGTCAGGGCAGGTGTGTGAGGACTTCACTGGACCAGCTGGACCAGGGGCAAATAACAAGGGCATAGAGTGAGAAGGTAGTTAGCTGTGACTGTGTCTCCATGGCTCTGGCCAACAGCTATTTGAAACAGACGGTGTTGGGTGTTGGGTGAGGTACAGTATGTACCACTGTGTATTGATTAAAGCTAATTGCACACAGGCATTGATGCACATCTTATATTGTTATACTATTCATTACTCTCCAGTCCAGTGTTCAGACTCACTGTGTGTGTGTGTGTGTGTGTGTGTGTGTGACGTTGTGTGTGACGTAGTCTGAGTGTGAGGTGAATGTCCCCATTCTCCTAACATGGCCTTTGAGATGATGAATACGTGACCTAGCAGCACGACTCACAATGCCCTGACTGTTTCGCCCCAAATATTCCCCATTCACAAGCGCTTGTCGGAACATAATGTAAACAGACTTGCTGAAAGGGACTACTCACTCACTCCATCTGCCAACACATGGTGGGGGACAGAAAGATGCCAAAAGCTCAACTCCAGATTCCCCATGGACCACATCACTAAGTGGCCACAGCAAAAAGGTCGGCTGTGTCTTTCTTCTTCTGTTATTCTGAGTATCTTGACTACGCGAAATGTCGGAAAAGAGGTGAAATACTCAAAAATGATTTATTAAAATGTTTATGATTTTTAATAATAATTTCAAAGTGCATAATAATCATGCAAAAACAAGTAATATCATACAGCAATTAGAATAATATCTGTCAGTGACTTGGTGTTTTTATCAGTCAAAATCACGGGAAGCTATATGCTTTTACGAAACCGTTTCCTGGGCAACCGGGTTGGACAAGCATGTCAATTGCTCCTGACATGCTCACATGCGACAGATAAGTCACGACAAGGTAGATGCAATTACGGTGGAGATTGATGCTCAACTAGAGGTGGCACATAGTCGAACGCCTATCAGTTAGTTCCATTAACCTTATCCGATGGAGAGGTTGTTTACACACGCCTTCTAGATTGCCTTTCAAATCTCCCTGCTTCCACAGTGGAGGACCAGTAGTGGACCAGGATTTAGAGAGGGGCCCATGGACAAGCCTGTGTTGGCGAGAGTATTAGCCAGACATGACCAGCCAGTGAGCAGCACCATCAGAGACGACAAGGGTGTCAGACAGTGGTGACTATCAAATGTCACCATCGCCCCCAAAACCCCACCCCACCCCACCCCACCCCACCACCCGAATCCACCAACCCACGTGCCTGTCCAGAGCACAGTGCACTCCCAGGACCCCCCGCACCCCGTCACCAGCATCAGCATCAGCGTCTCATTTAAAGGAGATTTCACTTCAATTTTCCCTTCGCCACAAACCCAGGCCTGAGGAGGTAATCCTTTGGTCAGAGCAGACGACAAGCGCCTTTAATCTGCGCTAAACCATATGGCCTGCAGTGTGGGGGCAGGGCACTTCCTAGCCTGTGTGTGTGTGTGTGTGTGTGTGTGTGTGTGTGTGTGTGTGTGTGTGTGTGTGTGTGTGTGTGTGTGTGTGTGTGTGTGTGTGCGTGTTTTTCTTGCTCCCATCCGCTTCTGTAAGGGAATGCGTCCTTAGCTCGTGTCTGCAACAAACATCTCACCTCACGCATGTGTGCTGATAACAACAGAAGCACGAACACACCCAACACACATGTGCCACTGAGTTTCCTTTAGAGGGTTTAACACACCCAACACACATGTGCCACTGAGTTTCCTTTAGAGGGTTTAACACACCCAACACACATGTGCCACTGAGTTTCCTTTAGAGGGTTTAACACACCCAACACACATGTGCCACTGAGTTTCCTTTAGAGGGTTTAACACACCCAACACACATGTGCCACTGAGTTTCCTTTAGAGGGTTTAACACACCCAACACACATGTGCCACTGAGTTTCCTTTAGAGGGTTTAACACACCCAACACACATGTGCCACTGAGTTTCCTTTAGAGGGTTTAACACACCCAACACACATGTGCCACTGAGTTTCCTTTAGAGGGTTTAATACACCCAACACACATGTGCCACTGAGTTTCCTTTAGAGGGTTTAACACACCCAACACACATGTGCCACTGAGTTTCCTTTAGAGGGTTTAACACACCCAACACACATGTGCCACTGAGTTTCCTTTAGAGGGTTTAACACACCCAACACACATGTGCCACTGAGTTTCCTTTAGAGGGTTTAACACACCCAACACACATGTGCCACTGAGTTTCCTTTAGAGGGTTTACAACTTGAACAAGTCACCACATTTCCACTGACAGTCAGCGTTATTCCTTTAGCACATCCTCTATAAAGCACAATGCATTTAGTCTATTACTGACTTTATCAAGCCAGACAGATACAGCTCCACAGTCCATTCGCTCATTCACTGACATCAACATATCTGTTTTGAGCACAGCTACATTAATGCACAGTGCATCTGCATTCATGTATTAATACACAGTATAACTGGAACCCATCCAGCCCCACTGCTCCCATTCATCCATTCACTGATTAATGTAAATGACCACCTATACCCCCCCCCCTGCTGTGTGTTAGAGTGGGTTGGGTAACACACAGGCAAACGCTCAGTACACCACCCCACCCGTTTGACCCCTAAGGTCTTATCGCCCAATTAAATCTGCATTAGCAGATATGGGGGAGGGGAGGGGAGGGGATGGCTAGCAGGGGTGGAGAGAAAAGTGCAGGGGACAGCGTCTTCCTCTAAGACTCTTGGTGCTGAGGGCAGGGTGGAGGGGGGGGGGGGGGTAAGCGAGCATGATTAAGTCATTCGGTTGAGTTGTCCGGCAACTTTAGCCGGCCGAAACAGCCGAGGAGAGAGACTGTGACGGCACAGCTTCACTACTGCTGCTTGAGTAGACTGATGATGCTAATGTGAGAGGTTTTGATCAAAATGGTCTCAGCAGTATTCAGATCAAATGTATTCTATCATGTACCTGCTCAGAAGCTACGATTTGAAAGTGGTTGGTTTTTTTTTCCATGGTGGGAGCTCTCTGTACATAAAGGACTAAACTAATTGAATGACTGACAGTGACCGCTACCCTGCTGAAAAAAGGTGTTGTGCAACCTGCCTTTAGGAAAATGATTCATGAAATCACCTTGAACTTCATAAGAGCAAATCAACATTTTAAAAGTCACTGCAGAGAACTCTCTGGCACTCGGGTACCGTGTAACCACGGAAACCAAAAAATCTACAGTCTTCTTCATGAAGTCATCACCATGCAGCAGACACAAAATGAGAAACACACACAAAGGACGCTGAACACAATCACCATGGACATACTGTACCATTGGCAACCCTGTGTGTCCTACCATGAAAAAAGAGCCTAAAACACAATTAAATAACACAATCATGGATTCAGCATGGACATACAGTACTATTGGCAGCCAACCACTGCCAAGGATGACCATCCCCCCCTGCAGCTCCACCAGTGCTGTTTCTGTGATGGGCAGATTGTCACATGGCAGAGCCTGACCAATAGGGACAGATGTGGGGGGATTTAGGCTCAATTTGATTTAATCTCAGCCCACTACCAAAGGCAAAAAAGCCCAGCCCAGTATACTAATATAGTAATACTCACACACACACACACACACACACACACACACACACACACACACACACACACACTATTATGATTTGGTTACTGTAACAGAACTGTATCTATTCTATCCACCATTATTATGGATAGAGTACCTGTAATCTAATCAACATTCTTCTGGCTGTGTATAGTGTGTGTGTGTGTGTGTGTGTGTGTGTGTGTGTGTGTGTGTGTGCATAGCGTATGTGAGTTACATGTTTGAATAAGGGGGGGCTGGTTCTGATCAGTAAACAGAGCAGAGACGATGTCACTGGGATGCATGAATATGATGAGAAATGCCTAATGGAATGAAAAGCATATTAAGCTGGCAAAGCTTAAGCCCCACCAGTGGGCTCATGGGGCCATAACTATAGTATAGATCATCTGGTCCAAAGGACAGCCTGCCATCCACTGCTCTGGTTACCACTGTGCCTGCTGCTTTTACTCTGCTGCTGCCTTTTATGCAGAATGCACAGCTACAACAGTCTGGCCCGTTCCAAAAATATACCTCCGCTCCCAGACGCAGAGCAGGGGAGGGGGGATAGAGAGAGAGGGAGAGAGAGATGAGACAGAGAGAGGAAGAGAGAGAGAGAGAGAGAGAGAGAGAGAGAGAGAGAGAGAGAGAGAGAGAGAGAGAGAGAGAGAGATGTACTGGTCTCTCACTGATGCAGAAAGACCAAGCTCCTGAGAGCTCGATGCTCTGCTCTACACTCATGACACTGTCATTAAGGGAAGCCCAGAGCATGCTGGGAAGAGGCAGAGAGTACTGCGCGTCCTGACGATGTGTAGCAGAGACCAGGGAGGAACACTGGTACTGAAACACACTCCAGTCCTTTCCTTAACAACACTAAAGGGCTTCACTGTACAAAGTGCACTTACACCTTCATGAAGAAGTGTCATACCCAGTAGGCTGGAAAGAACATGCTTATAGTCAAAACATAGCTATAGCTATGACAGCTTAGCTTAGCATAACATTTGGAATTATCTCCACCAAAGGATGGACAACCCTGACTAATCCTGCTGGTATACATTATTACAGAGCAACAAGTTCATATCTATTGGGCTTATGGAAAAGCAAACGTCAGTTTCTGTCATATTGCAGCTCATTGTGAAGGATATGATCATAGTTCATCCAACCATTTGGAGCATATAATATGAAAGGAAAGATATCTGCATGGATATCTCAGTTCTCCCACAAAGACTTGGGAGATAGACACTAACCCTAGGAGATAAAAATGATGGTTCTAATAGTCATTATTCTAAACTCTGTTCCAGGTCTCAGACATATTAAGAGTCTGAATAGAAAAATGTGTCTCACATTTGGAGACTGAACGGGGGAAAAATCTTTTCACACACACACACATACACACAAACACGCACACACACACACAGCTGGCCAAATGTATCACCAATATCACACATTTGAGAATGGGCTGACCACACCTGCAGATCTGACCCCACATGATCTCCTGCACCAAAAATCTAATTTGCACCCCACTCATGCTAGTCTCCATCACTCCTACTCTCTATCTCTCTCTCTCTCTCTCTCTCTCTCTCTCTATACCTGTGTGTATTATATCCTATTGGCGAGTCATTAGGCTATGTGAGGAATACAACTGAGTCACTGATTCCACACCTACATGAAACATTATGCTACTTTTTATTTTAGAAGAAGCTGCATTGTGCGATGTCTGCTGTCTAGCACACTACTGCCTACAGAACAAATTACCAGACATTTCACAGATGAAGACCAATGAGAGATGAGAAATGTATTTCAATGGACTGCAATGGTTACTAGGGATTACATTTAAACCTTTGGTAAAGTGATGACTTCATGTATTAAATCCTATGTATTATTTCTAATATGCTAAATGAAAGACTGTAATGCTATAGCAGAGGTAGGCTACAGGCTTATACTTTATTATATAATGAGAGGGAGAGATTCTACAACATTCCAAGCTTGTTGTCTGTCATATTACTGCTGTTTCTAATGTACTACTGTTGCTATTACTGTATATACTACTGCTGTTTGAAAATTATTATATTCTGATATTCATTCATGCAGAGACTAAAAACAATTTTACCCAGACAGGACTTTCCTGGTTTGATATGAGGCTTGCAACGAGGCCAAAAGCTTCCACTCAGACTGTAATCCTGGATTTGGCCATCCCCCGGCCAGTTGTACACTGAACACGGAATACACAGGCAAAACCCACAAGTGTTTCCCCAGTTAATGACATCAGAAAATCTGTCTGAAAACAACAACAAAAAGCATGGACAGGAAGAGGAAATGACCGATTACCACGACTCATTTGAGTGGCGTTCACTTGCTCCCTTGATGTGGCCGGGGATGTCTACAGGCGCCCACTGATTTCAGACAGGTTTTGACTGGACGCTCTGTCGTGACTTGGAAAGCAACTCTGTGGATTAGTTTGTGACATGGACATCCGAATCCTCATGCTTGTGTTACGCTACGCTCCCAGTCACAATAGCAGAGGAGCACAGAGTTGGTTATTAATGAGGAAACGCTTCCAGATAAGCAGTGTGTGTAAATCAAATCATGTCCCTCATGACTCTTGAGGTTGAAAAAAGCATTGTGACTGGAGTTTAACATGCATCACAGGGAGCACAAACCATACTAAAGAGGATGATATTAGGGCTGTCCCTTTTACTTACAAAAAAGCACAACAAATGAACATTAGTCATATAGCATATAGAGTACAGTGGGTGACTATGGAAATATCTGTCACAAATCCTGTTCAGATTTGGCCCAGATCTGGCCCAGATCTGGTTTAGATCCGCTGTTATCCAGTAGACATCTGGCCACTGCATTTGCTCCTAAGTGATTCGACATGGCAGATGACATGCAAAATGCATGCTGGCGGATGAGTGAATAAAGCCACAGAAAATTCCAAGCCATTCCCCCACCCATCCACCCACCCACCCATCCCTCTCAGTGATCGGGTTCAACATTTTAATATCGTCATGAGGGGAAAAAAATCAACTAAAGAGATTAACTATAAAGTCCCGAGCCAAGCACGTAAATGGACATGCAAGACAGCGTTGTCTGAAAAAAACAACAACTAACAAAAACACATCCAGATTAAGGGGTATGGCCGCCACAGTACAGATTACAATACAGACGTCATGTGCACAGTCTCTCTCTCTTATAGAAACGTCAACGGTTTGCGGTGCTAGTGTAATAGCATTATGTAGTGCTGTACAGTGAATGAACTTTACGTTTGGACACCTTAAGAAATGTGATAGTGACGTTAATTGACGATAATCAAATTATAAATGTCTGACACAAGAGAAGAGATGTCACAATGCCTATTTTGAGTATTAACTCAGTTTTGACCAAATACATAGTTACTGCGGTTTGTCATTGTAGGCCTACTGCAGAAATGGGGAATACTTTTGCCGACCGAGTGAGATAAGGCTGATGGCTAGAAAACCTGCTCTGTGTGCGACAAAAGGACTCGTTTTTGCAAACTCTGACTAAAAATGTTCTGACCTCAGCAGTCAGAGGTGATTTGGAGCCTTGTCCGCCCACTCGGTACTAAATGCTTTCGTGCAAGTCTGCAGGTCACAAACCCCTCCGAGTCCAAAACAGAGCAGAGGTGTGAAGGCTCTCAGGTTTGACACAGCGTCCACCTCAGATGACTACCAACCTCACAACACAAACAGAAATCCATTGAGGTGTGTTTGATAGCGAGAATGTGTGTGTGTGTGTGTATGTGCATACAGTATGTGTGTTTACACAAATAGATTACAGTGTATTTGCAGTGAGTAATATAATGGGAAGAGGACTCCACATCTTTTTTTTCCCAATTAGCCAAACCATCTCGCTAGCACATCTACAGTAAGACCACTATGATGAGCTATAAAATACCATAGAGATCACTTTGCACGTACCCTCATTAACAGATAAGACTTGTGTGTCGATTGCAGAGGGGTGGCCAAGAATACATGATGTGTCCTAAATGCAAACCAGAAGATACAGAGTTGCACTATGCATTACCTCTGCTTTAATCCACATCCATGTCTAACCCTAGCCGTAGTTTCAGATTTAGGCCAAAGTGCGCTGTGAGCTTAGTTTGAATCACTCTCTATCTGGGGTTAAACCAAAAGCTAAAAATTGCAAGCCAAAATCCTTTATAGATATGTATGGAGTTCTCTGAATGCGTAGGCAAATGCTAGAGAACCGTTGGCGATAGTGAGTTTGGGGTGGACATTGGGAGATTAGACAGAAGGCTGTGCATGTCATGGCTGACTGGTATCCTAATGCTCTGTGGTGAGAAGGATGAGCAATGTGCCTTTTCCAGATAAGTCGTTTTCACTGGTGAAGACAGGGACTGACTGGTTGCAATACACGTATACTGCTGTAGCAGATACCAGAAGGCCAACTACATAACACATGGCAAAACTTCAAAAGAAATGTAATCATAGTTTTGTTTTCAGTGCCGTAATGTTTAACATAGGGTGTTGCTATTCAGTCTAGCAGAGACATTTCACCATTTATCATCTTGCCCTGGCATAAGGACTGTCCTCTGTGGGCTGACCATGGTCATGTGTGTGTGATGGGAATCTGGAGGGGGCAGTTGGGTGCACAACCAACCCTTGTGTGACCACCACAGCGATCCCAGCATCCTGGTCATCACTGCCCCGCGCTCGACCGAGAGGAGAGGACACTGCGGCAGCATGATCCCATCGACGATCAGAGCCAAAGAGCACAGATGGGAAACAGGATGTTTTTATCTCTCTCTCTCTCTTGCTCTCTCTCCCAATCTCTGTTTCCCTCTCTCTTACTATAGCTCACTCTTTTTCCTTCTCTTTCATGCTTGCTCTCGCTGCATTAGCACTCTCTCTCTCTCTCTCTTGGTCTCCCTCTTTCTTTCTAT